>NW_024044839.1:4208187-4373308 GCF_015852505.1 Tachyglossus aculeatus | reverse complement strand
CCTTCCTCCCTCCTCCCCCCCCCCCATTTCCCCCCCCCCTTTGCCCTGGGGCCCTTCCTGGGGAAGGGGGGGTTTACCTGCGGGAGGCCCCGGGAGCAGCGTCCGGCGGTGGCAGGGGCAGCGCGTCACCTGCCAGGCCCAGGCTGAGGCTGACGGAGACGGGAGTGGGGCCCCGGGGTCTGTAGACCAGGGACAGGTAGAGCAGTGGGGGGGCCGCCAGCTGCAGGGAGAACAGCCTGGGGGGGGACAACAAGAGAGACACCACCCGTGAGCCACAGCCCCCTGCCCCCGCCCAACCCTCCCCCTCTCCTCTACAATGGAAAGTCGCAGTGGGCAGGCGCCGTGTCTGTTGCTCGTTCTAGCGTTCTCTCCCAAGTGCTTAGTCCAGTGCTCTGCACCCAGTAAGCGCTCAGTAAATACAACCCAATGAACGAACGCACGACCCCCCACCCTCCGCACTCCCACCTGATGGCCACGTCGCCGGCCTGGTCACCGTCGGGGTCCCAGGGGGGCAGCCATCCGTCAACGAGCAGGCAGCTGCCGCCGGTCCACGCCTCCTCCAGGCAGCAGCGGGCTGGGCCAGCACTCGGGGCTGCCCTGGGGCCACAGGCTGTCAACTCAGAGGCTGCGGGTACCTGGGCGCTCAGGTGGACACCAACGGCCCCCCTTCGCCCACCTCCAGGCGCCACACGACAAGATCACGACCCGACCCCGGTCCGGGTACGAAGGGGGCAGAGAGGGCAGACTAGTGGAGTCAGCGTGGGGCGGGTGGGAGGGCAGCACACCACACCTGTCCCCTAGGTAAGACTAGGCACGGCTGGGCGAGGCCGTGTGCCCAGGCAGAAGGAAGCTGACCAGGGGCAGGGCGCTGACGCTGTGCGTCGACAGGTGCCTGCCGCAGCAGTCCCCCAGAGAACCTGCACCCACAACCGGGGCCAAGGCCCGAGGTCCGTCAGGGGCCGGCCGGGGCTGGGGGGGGCCGCCCCCGCCGGGGTTTGAAAGCCGTTGGAAAGTCCCAAGTGCTTAGTACAGTGCTCTGCACACAGTAAGCTCTCAAATACGATTGAATGAATGAATGAATGGGTGAAGATGGCCGTCAAGGAGGGAAGAAGCGTGCGTTTGTTGGTGTCAGATAATTAATAATAATGATGGCATTTATTAAGCGCTTACTATGTGCAAAGCACTGCTCTAAGCGCTGGGGGGGATACAAGGTCATGAGGTTGTCCCACGTGGGGCTCACATCTCATCCCCATTTTACAGATGAGGGGAACTGAGGCCCAGAGAAGTGACAGATGTGGGGGCGTGTGAAGCGACTGTTTGACAATGTTCCTTAAGGACAGGGTGGGACTACCTGTTGTCCTCTCTCAAGCGCTCAGCACAGTGCTCTGCACACAGTAGTCTGTCAGCTCCTTGACGGGGGGCGGGGGAGAGTGTCTACCAACTCCGCTGTCCCCCTCCCAAGTGCTGGGCCCAGTGCTCGGCCCATAGTAGGCTGCACACGGTAGATGGGTAGGGATGGTGCCACCAACTCTACTGTCCTCTCTCAAGCGCTCAGTACAGTGCTCTGCCACCCCGTCCTCGCCTGTGGATGGCTCGGGTGGAAAGAGGCACAGGCTTTGGAGTCAGAGGTCGTGGGTTCAAATCCCGGGCTCCGCCAATTGTCAGCTGTGTGACTTTGGGGCAAGTCACTTGATTTCTCTGGGCCTCAGTTCCCTCATCTGCGAAAATGGGGAATGAAGACCGTGAGCCCCCCGTGGGACAACCTGATCACCTTGTAGACTCCCCAGCGCTTAGAACAGTGCTTCGCACATAGTCAGCGCTTAATAAATGCACCATTATTATTATTATGTGGATGCCCAGAGCCCGCGCTGCGCCCCGCGAACCCACCTGTCCTTGGTTACGGAGGAAGTGGCTTCTGTCCAGGACACTCGTAGACCCAGCCGGGGGCGAACAGAGCGGCCGAGAGCTTGTGTTTCCGGATCAGCGCCAGGGACTGTGGCCGAGGAGGAGGAGGAAACGGGGGGAGGACGGTGAGGTGAATTGGGGGAGGGGGTCCCTCACCAAGGTACGTCCCCGTCCTCCCCGCCCCCAGCAAGACCGAAGGGCCGGAATCCTCCTCCGGCAGCTTCCCGGGCCGGCCACGACAGGACGCCGCGAGGGAGGCTGGGCCGGAGATCACGATCTAGAGACGGTGTCTTCTACTCTAGCCAACTCTCCCCGGCTCTGTACCCAGAAGACTGTAATCAATCTATCAAAATGGTACTTACTGAGCGCTTACTATGTGCAGAGCACTGGACTGAGCGCTCGGGAGAGTCCAAAACAACAGAATCAGCAGGTGGCGTTTTCCCGCCCCTAACGAGCTTACGGTTTTAGAGGGGCTAAAGAGACAGACGTTAAAATTAATCCTTTATAAACTATAATTTAAAGGTCCGTAAGTGCTGTGGGGTTGAGGGTGGGGATGAACAGCAAATGCCCAAAGGGGGAGATCCGAGTGCAGGGATGACGCGGAAGGAAGAGGGAGCCGGGGAAAAGAGGGTTCGGCGGGGAAGGCCTCCTGGAGGAGATGTGACCTCGACAACGGTTTTGAAGGTGGACAGAGGCATCATCATATCAATCGTATTTATTGAGCGCTTACTATGTGCAGAGCACTGTACTAAGCGCTTGGGAAGTACAAATTGGCAACATATAGAGACAGTCCCCTACCCAACAGTGGGCTCACAGTCTAAAAGACTGAGGCAGTGAGGGAGTTCCAGGGGAGGGAGAGGGACGTGGGCCGAGACAGACGAGCTCGAAGCCCAGTCAGAAGGTTGGCATTTCAACTTGTGTGCTTAGTACAGTGCTCTGCACACAGTAAGTGCTCAATAAATATGATTGAATGAATGAGAGGGGCAAAGTATGCAGGCTGGATTGGAGTAGGAGGTAAGGTAAGAAGGGGGGGCGAGCTGATTGAGGGCTTTAAAGCCGACGGGTGACGGGCTTCTGTTTGATGCGGAGGTGGAAGGGCAAACCCCTGGGGGGTTTTGAGGACGAGGGAAACGCCGGACTGAAAGGTGTTTGTAGAGAAATGGTCTGGGCAGCAGAGTGAAGTATGGACCGAGGCGGGGAGAGACAGGAGGCAGGGAGGTCAGCAAGGAGGCTGATGCGGACGGGGATAAGCGCTTGGATCAGTGTCGGTAGCAGTTTGGATGGAGAGGAGAGGTGGATGTTAGTGATGCGAAGGTTGAACCGACGGGATCTGGCGACAGATTGAATGTGTGGGTTGGATGAGAGAGGAGTCGAGAATAACGCCAAGGTTACGGGCTTGTGGAGACAGGAAGGATGGTGGTGTCGTCTACAGTGATGGGAAAGTCAAGGGGAGGACATGGATTTGGGAGGGAGGATCAGGAGTTCAGTTCTGGATGGGAGGATATCCAGAAGGCAGGACGAATTGCGGGACTGCAGAGAGGGAGAGAAATCAGGGCTGGAGATGGAGATTTGAGTACCGTCCACATAGAGGTGGTAGTTGAAGCCATGGGAGCGAATGAGTTCCCCCCGACGGGGTGGGTTGTAGATGGAGAATAGAAGGGGACCCAGAACTGAGCCTTGAGGGACCCCCACACCTAGGGAGTGGGAGGCGGAAGAGGAGCCCCCGAAGGAGTCTGAGAATGAGCGGCCGGAGAAATAGGCGGAGAACCAGGAGAGGACAGTGTCAGTGAAGCCCAGGGAGGATAATGTTTCCAGGAGAAGGGGGTGGTCCTCAGCCCGAGGCAGCTGAGAGGCCGAAGAGGATGAGGATGGAGTAGAGGCTGTCGGATCTGGCAAGAAGGAGATCATTCGTGACCTTAGAGGGGGTGGTTTCTGTGGCGCGAAGAGGCAGAAACCAGATTGGAGGGGTTCAAGGAGAGAACTGGAGGAGAGGAAGTGGAGATGGTGGGTTTAAATATCTCTCTCAAAAAAGTTCAGAGAGGAAGGGTGGAGGGAGCTGTGGAGTCAAGGGAGGGATTTTTCAGGATGGACAGACATGAGCGTGTTTGAAAGCAGGGGGGATGAAGTCGCTGCAGAGTGAACAGGTGAAGATGATGAAGGGTCAAGGAGGGAAGAAGAGAGAGAGCGAGTGTGTGGTGAAGCGAGTGTTTTAAAAAATTCTTTAAGGACTGGGTGTACTTATTCTACTGTCCTCTCCCAAGCTCTCTGCCCTTGGTAAGCGCTCAGCGAGTTCCTCCGCTCGCACGTAGGCGGTTGCGGCGGATGGGGAGGAGGAGGTCGGGGCCGGTCGGGAGGGAGGGGCGGCGGGGCCCACCTTGTCGGTTTCGAAGCGCCCTCCCACGACGGACCCGCGGGGCGAAGACGTCGACGCCCACGTAGACGTCCTGGGGCCGGGTCCCCGCGGCCGCCGCCGTGGCGCTCCAGGTGCTCCTCCCGCCAGTTGTAATTGGTGGAACAGCCCGTCGCACGCCTCGAAAAACACCCTGCGGGGAACCACCAGGGCCAGGGGAAGTGCAGGGGCAGCGCCGGGGGGGCCGAGAGGCCGCGGACCGCCATCCACCATGTACGACGACCGGAGTGCATCCACTCGGCGGCCTCCTGGGCATCGGGGCCACTGGGCTAGGGCCCCTCCTCTGTGTCAAGCACTGGGTTAGGGGCCTCGTGTGAGTCAGGGCAGTGGGCTAAGCACCTCCTGAAGGCCGGGCACTGGGCTAGGCGTCTCCTGTGAGCCAGGAACTCAGCTAGGCGCCTTTCTGTGGATCGGGCACTGGGCTAAACACTCCTGTGGGCCTGAGCTCTGGCTAGCACTAGGTAAAGGGAGGGGCTCCAATACAATCAGGTCGGGGCCCAGTCCCTGCCCACGGCGGGCTTGGGGTCTGAGGAGGGGAGGGAGAATCGCGTTAAGGGCAAGGAACGTATGTACCAACCCTGTCGCGTTAGAATCTCCCAACCACTTAGTTCAGTGCTCCGCACACAGTAAGCACTCAATAAATACCACCTGGTTGATTGGCTGTGAGCCCACTGTTGGGTAGGGGACTGTCTCTATATGTTGCCAATTTGTACTTCCCAAGCGCTTAGTACAGTGCTCTGCACACAGTAAGCGCTCAATAAATACGATTGATGATGATGATGATGATGATGTGGGCAGGGGAACATGTCTTTAAACTGTGCTCTCTCAAGTGCTCAGGTCCGGTAAGGGCTCAATAAATGCCACTGATTGACAGATTGATTTTGCAGAAGAGGAAACCGAGGCCCAGAGAGAGCAAAGTGACCTGCCCGATGTCACACAGCAGGAATTAGAAACCCAGGTCTCCTGCCTTTCCGATCGATGAATGGTATTACTTGTATGCCGAGCACTGTATAAGCGACTGGGAGAGTCCCCTGCAGTGGAGCTCACCAGTCTAGAGGGGGGAGATGGACCTTAAAATAAACGACGGGCAGGGGAAATAAGAGAGCGTAGGGATACGTATGTAAGTGCTGTGACACGGGCGGAGAGGGAGGAGAGGAAATCAGGGCTCAGTCAGGGGAGGCCTCGTTGGAGGAGACGGGATTTTAATAAGGTTTGGAAGGTGGGGCGAGGGGTGGTGTGTAAGGGGTCGGCGACGAGAGAGGTGAGTGAGATGGATGGGCAATGAGTAGGTGGGCATCAGTGGAGCGAAGTGTGCGGGCTGGATTGGAGCAGGAGAGCAGCGAGGTGATGTAGGAGGGGGCGAGCGGATCGAAAGCTATATAGCCCCCGGTGATGAGTTACTGTTGGATGTTATATGTTGCCAATTTGTACTTCCCAAGCGCTTAGTACAGTGCTCTGCACATAGTAAGCGCTCAATAAATACGATTGTTGATGATGATGATGATGTTGGATGAGGTGGTGAGTGGGCGACCGCTGGAGGGTCTTGAGGAGTGGGGAGACGTGCCCTGAACGTTTTTGTGGGAAAACGATCCGGACAGCAGAGTGAAGTATGGACTTGGAGTGTGGGAGAGGCAGGAGGTGGGGGAGGTCAGCGAGGAGGCTGGTACGGTTCTGGGCTCCCTCCTATTTAAACTGTGAGCACCTGATGAGGTGCTTAGCACACTGCTTGGCCCTCAATAAGGACTTAACAGATATGACAGTTGTCATTATAATGCAGTTGTCAAGGCAGGATAAGTGCTTAGCCTAGAGGGTGAAATGGAAAAGCACTCAGAAGGGCTTAGAGAAGCAGTGTGGCCAAGCGGGTAGAGCCCGGGCCTGGCGGTCAGAAAGACCTGGATTCTAATCCCAGCCCCACCGCTTGTCTGCCGTGTGACATTCGGCAAGTCACTTCACTTCTCTGTGCCTCAGCGACCTCATCTGTAAAACGGGGATTAAGACTGTGAGCCCCATGTGGGACATGGACTGTGTCCAACCTGATTAACTTGTTTCTACCCCAGCCCTTAGTACAGTGCCTGGCGTATTAGTGAGTGCTTAACAAACACCATTTTTTAAAAAGAAGCGCTTGGATCGGCGTGGCAGCAGTTTGGATGGAGAGGGTGGATTTTCGTGATGTTACGAAGGTAGAACCAACAGGATTTGGTGACAGACTGAATTATGTGGGTTGAATGAGAGCGAGAAGTTGAAGATACTGCCAAGGTTACAGGCTTGAGGGACAGGGAGAACAGCGGTCGTGTCCTCAGTGGCGGGAAAGACAGAGGGAGGACAGGGTTTGGGTGGGAAGATGGGGAGCTCTGCTTTGGACGTGCTCGGTTTGAAGTGTCGGTGGAGTAGAGAGAACGTGAAGGTAGGAGAAGATACGAGACTGAGGAGGAGGAGGAGAGAGATCAGGGCTGGAGACGGGCGATTTGGGAATCGTCCTCGGAGAGATGTAATGCCAGACTGCGGAGGAGGAGAGAGGTCAGGGCTGGAGAGGGAGATCTGACACGGTGGGTGTAGATGGAGAACGGAAGGGGGACCCAGAACTGAGCCCTGAGGGACTCCCCACAGTTAGGGGATGGGAGACGGAGGAGGAGCCCGCCAAAGAGACTGAAAATGGACCCGCCAGAGAGGTAGAAAAGTACTCTTGCCACCTGGCCACTGCCACTTCCCCTCTCCTCCAAGAAACCTTCCTAGATTCACTCGTCTGGGAACAGCGTGTGTCCGTCCTGAATGCCTGCCCCCAGCAGGCCCGCCACAGGACAAGGGGGTGAACGCTTCACGTCCGCCCGGGCCGTGTGCCGACACCGTGGGACCCCACAGTTGCAGACCGGCCGTCCTGGGGGGCGGGGGTGACGCGGAGGGGGTGCCCACATTGGCCTCTCCGCCCCCCCCGCCAGCAGGATGGTCGGCCTGGGACCAAGCCTGGTAAACGCCTGCGCTTATCTGCAAGGTCGCCTTACTTAGACTCTGAGCTCCCAGGGCCAGCCGCAGGCCTGCTTCGCCCCCCGTGCCCCGGCGCTCACCTGTTTTTCTCATTCAGCTCGTCCTGCCACTTGAGCTGCCCGCCCTCCACGACGCTGTCGTACCAGAGCACCAGGCTGCCGGGCACCTGCCGGTGCAGCTCCTCCGTGAGGTACCTCAGGAAGCGGGGCGCGTTGTTCACGGCTGCTGCCTGCCGGGGAGTACGAGGAGGGGGGGTCAGGCCGAGGATTGGGGGGCGGCAGGGGGACGGAGAGAGGGGGCCAACCGGGCGAGGGGGCGGACAACTGTCTGGCCGAGCAGGCGAGGGGCCATCTGGGCATGGAGGGATCGTGTCTGCTCACTCTATTGGACGCTCCCAAGTGCGCAGCCCACCCCTCTGCACATGGCAGGTTCTCAGCTCCTTCAGGGCCAGGATCGTGACCCCACTGTTGGGTAGGGACTGCCTCTATACGTTGCCAGCTTGTACTTCCCAAGCGCTTAGTACAGTGCTCTGCACACAGTAAGCGCTCAATAAATACGATTGATTGATTGATTGATTTACGCTCTTGGACTCTCCCAACCTGTGCGGCTTAACGGACAGAGCTTGAGCCTGACAGTCAGAAGGACCTGGGTTCTGATCCCGGCTCTGCCACTTATCTTCTGGATGACTTTGGGCAAGCCCCTTCACTCCTCTAGGCCCGGTTACCTCATCTGGAAAAGGGGGCTTGAGGCTGGGAGTCCTATGATGGGACAGCGACTGTGTCCGACCCGCTTAGCTTGTATTTACCCAGCATTTAATACAGTGGCTGGCCCCTAATAAGTGCTTAATAAATAGCACGTTATTAGTTATTTAATAATGATGTTGGTATTAAGTGCTTACTATGTGCAAAGCACCGTTCTAAGCGCTGGGGGGGATACAAGGTGATCAGGTTGTCCCGCATGGGGTTCCCAGTCTTAATCCCCATTTTACAGATGAGGGAACTGAGGCACAGAGAAGTGAAATGACTTGACCAAGGTCACCCAGCTGACAAGTGGCGGAGCCGGGATTAGAACCCATGACTTCTGACTCCCAAGCCCGGGCTCCTTCCATTGAGCCACGCTGTTATTTCAGATTGTCAGCTACTTGAGGGCAGAAGTCACATCTACTCACTCTACTGGATGCTCCGAACTGTTCAGTCCAGTGCTCTGCACGCAGAAGACTGTAAGCTCTAGGCTGTAAGCTCACTGTGGGCCAGTACATGTTTATAGTTGAACTGGACTCTCCCAAGCGCTTAGTACAGTGCTCTGCACACAGGAAGCGCTCCATAAATGCCAGCGAGGGGCTGTTGGATTGAGCGGCGGCCGGAGGGGCCTGGCTGCAGGAATTGGGGAGGGGTCGGTGGGGGCAGCGTGTCGGCGGTCACTCACGGTCAGTACGTTCTCGATGTTGACCAGCCAGCCATCGAAGCGGAAGAACTGGGCGATGCGGGCCAGCTGGTCGGCCACGGCGCAGAAGGTGGCCTCGGTGCCCCCCAGGAACGCCTCGCAGATGCTCGCTCCCTCCGTCCACTCGGTGATCAGGGTGCCTGCCGGACGGCGGGGATCGTCAGAGTTATAATAATCGTGGTATTTGTTAAGCGCTAACTATGCGCCAGGCACTGTACTAAGCACTGGGGTGGACACAGTGTTGCCAACTTGTACTTCCCAAGCACAGTAAGCGCTCAATATGATTGATTGATTGTTTACAGTGCTAACCTTCTGTGCCTCCATCGTCTATCTCGCCGCCGACCCCTAACCCAAGTCCTGCCTCCGGCCTGGAACGCCCTCCCTCCTCAGATCCGACGGACAATGACTCTCCCCCGCTTCAAAGCCACCTCCTCCAAGAGGCCTTCCCTGACTAAACCCCCCTTTCCTCTTCTCCCACTCCCTTCTGTATTGCCCTGACTCGCTCCTTTGGTTCTTCCCCTCTCCCAGCCTCAGGGCCCTTATGTCCGCATCCTCATTTATTTATTTCTATTAAGGTCTGTCTCACCCTCTAGACTGTAAGGTCGATGTGGGCAGGGAATGTGTCCGTTTATTGTCGTATTGTCCTCTCCCAAGCGCTTAGCGGAGTGCTCTGCACAAGGTAAGCGCTCAATAAATACAGCTGAATGAATGAATACAAGATAATCAGGGTGGACACAGTCCCTATCCCACAAGGGGCTCACAATCTGCATCCCCATTTTTCAGTCAGGGAACTGAGGCTCAGAGGAGTGACGTGACTCGCCCAAGGCCACCCAGCAGACGAGTGGCAGAGCCAGGATTAGAACGCTAGAGTGCTATTTATTAAGCGCTTATTATGGGCCAGCCACTGTATTAAATGCCGGGTAAATACAAGATAAGTGGGTTGGACACAGTCGCCGTCCCATCATAGGACTCCCAGTCTCAAGCTCCATTTTCCAGATGAGGTAACCGGGCCTAGAAGAGTGAAGGGACTTGCCCAACGTCATCCAGAAGATAAGTGGCAGAGCCGGGATCGGAACCCAGGTCCTTCTGACTGCCGGGAACGCCTGAGCCACCCCGGGGAGACCAGAGTTCTGCCTTCGCCAGGGCACCAAGGCACCCCCTCTTCTAGACTGTGAGCCCGCTGTTGGGTGGGGACTGTCTCTATATGTTGCCAGCTTGTACTTCCCAAGCGCTTAGTACAGTGCTCTGCACATAGTAGGCGCTCAATAAATACGACTGATTGATTGATTGATTGATTGAGCCCTCCTCGGGGTGGGAGGTCCCCGGCGGCAGCTCACCCAGGACGCTGACTCCGTGCTGGTGGGCGGCGCCGGTCCAGCCCACGGGCGGGATGGTGAGCAGGCGGTGGCTGAAGTAGACGAAAACGTCGATGTGCTGCCAGTGGTAGAAGACGTAGGGGTCGGGGGTCGCCGAGCCCTGGATGAACCTGGAACGCGGGCGGGGGGTCAGGGGGGATTGCCGGCCCCGGGACCCCTCGCTACCCCCGCCCACGGACCCGAGACCCCCCGGGGGAGGAGTCCGTGCTACAGCCGGTGCCTTGCCTGTGTATACATGTATATATGGTTGTACATATTTATTACTCTATTTATTTATTTTACTTGTACATATCTATTCTTTTATTTTGTTAGTACGTTCGGTTTTGTTCTCCGTCTCCCCCTTTTAGACTGTTAGCCCACTGTCGGGTAAGGACTGTCTCTCTATGTTGCCAACTTGTACTTCCCAAGCGCTTAGTACAGTGCTCTGCACACAGTAAGCATTCAATAAATACGACTGATTGACTGATTAATTGATATACACTGTAAAGCCATGCCCCCCGCTTTCTTCAACTTGGAGGTAGAATGTTAAAAGACTGAACGAAACTGATTTGGGGTACATTTGGTTTCTCCCCCGTTAAGTGGGTATTTCCAAGACTTGACCGTTTCTGATGTTGGTGGGATAGACAGGATGGTTTTTAAATCTTTCTCCAATCCTGTAAAAACTTAGAAGGCTCAGGTCAGTGTGATTTTCTCATCTATCTAGTACATATTTATTACTCTATTTATTTTACTTGTACCTATCTATTCTATTTATTTTATTTTGTTAGTATGTTTGGTTTTGTTCTCTGTCTCCCCCTTTTAGACTGTGAGCCCACTGTTGGGTAGGGACTGTCTCTATATGTTGCCAACTTGGACTTCCCAAGCGCTTAGTAGAGTGCTCTTCACACAGTAAGCGCTCAATAAATACGATTGATTGATTGATTGATTGCCCGGCCTCTACCGACAATCCACCTCTGCCGAGGCATTCTGACCCCATCCTTGCCCGGACAGACGCCTCTGGGGCTGGCAAGGGGGACCCCCCCCCCCACCACCCCAAGTCCTGGATGCCCCCCGAGGGCGGACCGCCTGCCTCACCGGTCCTCCAGGTAGCCGCCCATCATGTCGTGGCACACCAGCGTCCGGGGTCTCCCGCTGTGCAGCGGGGGCTGGCGGGGGGGCCAGGGGCACGTTACAGATGTTGAAGGCGTCTTCGCTCGTCGGGGTCCAGGACAACACCTCCTCCAGGGAGGAAAAGTAGAAGCTGATTGGCTCGGTGGTGTCTCTGTCGAAGTTTCTCGCTGCGCAGACGACAGAGGGAGAGGTAAGGGTGAGGGCCCCGGGCGTGGTAATGGCATTTATTAAGCGCTTACAGGGGGAGGAGCACTGTACTGAGCGCTGGGAGACAATACATGGGAACCCCTCTATCCGATCACAACCTCCTCACCTACTTTCTCCCCAGTGCATCCCCTCCCCGCGAATGATAATAATAATGATGGCGTTTATTAAGCGCTTACTATGTGCAAAGCACTGTTCTGAGCGCTGGGGAGGTTACAAGGTGATCAGGTGGTCCCACGGGGGGCTCACAATCTTAATCCCCATTTTACAGATGAGGTAACTGAGGCCCAGAGAACTGAAGTGACTTGCCCCAAAGTCACACGGCTGACAGCTGGCGGAGCCGGGATTTGAACCCGGCAAATCTGTCCTGTTCCCCCGCAGAGACCTCAATCTTTGGACCCCATCCAATCTTCTTAAGTCATCATGCCCCATTTAGCCTCCCTCCTATCCTTCCTCTCCAAACTTTTTTGAGAGAGATGTTTACACTCCCCTTCTAGACTGTTGAGACTCTCCCCCTCGTCCCCCTCTCCATCCTCCCCATCTTACCTCCTTCCCTTCCCCACAGCACCTGTATATATGTATATATGTTTGTACATATTTATTACTCTACTTATTTATTTTACTTGTACATATCTATTCTATTTATTTTATTTTGTTAGTATGTTTGGTTTTATTCTCTGTCTCCCCCTTTTAGACTGTGAGCCCACTGTTGGGTAGGAACTGTCTCTATATGTTACCGACTTGTACTTCCCAAGCACTTAGTACAGTGCTCTGCACACAGTAAGCGCTCAATACGATTGATTGATTGTTGGGTAGGGGACCATCTCTATATGTTGCCAACTTGTACTTCCCAAGCGCTTAGTACAGTGCTCTGCACACAGTAAGCGCTCAATAAACACGATTGATTGATTGATTACACTCACCGTTTCCACTTCCTCACCTCCAATTCTCTCCTTGAGAACCTAACTTCTGCCCCCTTTACTCCACAGAAACCGCCCCCTCTAAGGTCACGAAGGATCTCCTTCTTGCCAAATCCGACGGCCTCTACTCCATCCTGATCCTCCTCGACCCCTCAGCTGCCTTCGACGGTGAGGACCACCCCCCTCTCCTGGAAACATTATCCCTTCCTCGGTTTCACTGACACTGTCCTCTCCTGGTTCTCTGCCCATCTCTCTGGCCGCTCATTCTCCGCCTCTTTCGCGGGCTCCTCCTCCGCTTCCCACCCAACTGTGCGGGTCCCTCAAGGCTCAGTTCTGGGCCCCTTCTATTTTCATCATCAATCGTATTTATTGAGCGCGTACTGTGTGCAGAGCACTGTACTAAGCGCTTGGGAAGTACAAGTTGGCAACATATAGAGACAGTCCCTACCCAACAGTGGGCTCACAGTCTAAAAGGGGGAGACAGAGAACAAAACCAAACATACTAACAAAATAAAGTATATAGAATACATATGTACAAGTAAAATAGAGTGATAAATATGTACAAACATATATGCATATAAAATATATATATATATACATATATATTTTCCATCTACACCCACCCCGTCGGGGAACTCATTCGCTCCCAAGGCTTCAACTACCACCTCTGTGTGGATGATGCCCAAATCTCCGCCTCCAGCCCTGATTTCTCTCCGTCTGCAATCTCGCGTTTCCTCCGGCTTCAAGACATCTCTACTTGGATGTCCCACCATCAACTCCAACTAAATATGTGCCAAACTTCTCACTGTGCCTCCATCTTCTCTCTCTCGCTGCTGACCTCTCCTCTAGCCCAGAATGCCCTCCCTCTTCACATCTGACAGACCACCACTCTCCTCATCGTCAAAGCCTCACTGAAGGCACATCTCCTCCCCCTTAACTCCCCTCTCCCTCGGCCTCAGAGCTCTTATGTCCATTATCCATCACTGATTTATTTCTATTAATGCCTGCCTCCCCCTCTAGACTATAAAGCTTGATGTGGGCAGAGAATGTGTCTACCACCTCTGTCGTATTGACCTCTCCCAAGCACTTAGTCCACTGCTCTGCACACAGTAAGCCCTCAAAAAATACGATTTATTCTATTTATTTTGTTAATATGTTTTGTTCTCTGTCTCCCCCTTCTAGACTGTGAGCCCACTGTTGGGTAGGGACCGTCTCTAGACGTTGCCAACTTGGACTTCCCAAGCACTCAGTCCGGTGCTCTGCACACAGTAAGCGCTCAATAAATACGATTGAATGAATGAATCGATTGTTAGACCCAGTCCGTCGGGTTCAAAACCTAAGACGAGGGGGTGGTTCTTGAGTACTTTGCCTCTCTCAGGGGGGCAGAAAGAGAGGCTGTGGAGGGAGGGGAGGGAAGGGGGGGCATCGGTCTGTGTATCTAACGTCTTCCCCTCTCTCCCCAACTCACCTGGCAGGGGGGCCGGAGAGATGACAACCACGTCCTCCACGGCCGCATCTTCCTGGCTTTCTTCGACCCTGAATAAGGAAACGAGCACACATAAAGGCAGTCGGTCAGTCGATGGTATTTACGGAGCACTTACTCTGCGGCAGAGCACTGTACTAAGCCCTTGGGAGAGTCCAGTAGAACAATATGTCGGACGACTTCCCTGCCCACAGCGAGCTGACAGGCTTGACGCTAAGCGTCGATCTTATGACCTCTGTGGGTTTTCCCCCTCTCTCAGGAGTGTGTAATCACTGGGGTATTCGCTCAGCGCTTACTATGTGCCACGCGCTGCGCTAAGCGCTAGGGGAGAATCGAGAACGTCAGGCCGGACCCAGCCCCGCGGGCGGGGAGGGAGGATGGGGCTTTAAACCCACCGTACAGATGAGCAAACAAGCGCACAGGAGGGTATGAAAATGAGCGAGACTTCAAGGCCTCACGGGCCCTGGGGGGAGTAGGAGGACTTGGGTTCGTATCCTGACCCTGCTGCTTGCCAGCTGTGTCACCTTGGGCAAGTCACTTCTCTGGGCCTCAGGTCCACCACCAACACCCGTCTCCCCCTGTGAGCCCGCCGTTGGGCAGGGGCCGTTTCCATATGTTGCCAACTTGTACTTCCCAGGCGCTTAGTCCAGTGCTCTGCACACAGTAAGCGCTCAAGACAATTGAATGAATGAATGAACATCTGTTTTCCGTCCTAGTTGGACTGTGAGCTCGTGAGGGATAGGGACTGTGTCGCATCTGATTAATTTGTTATCTACCCCGGCACTTAATAAGCACCATAATTATTATTATTATTTTTATCGTAAGGGCCATGGGGCTCGGGGAGGGGTGAATTAAAGGTGCAAGGGTGACGCGGCTTCGATCTATCCCAGCGTCTGGCTCATAGCAAGTGCTTAATAGGCGCCGATCCTCCCTGCCTCGGCGTCTCCCTGGCTGAGTCACCCCGCTGGGCCGCGGCGTGCCAGGCTGGCCGTGGCAAAGACGGTGCCCCCCAGGCGTCTGGGCGGGGGGGAGGAGCAACAAAATCCGGAGGAATGGATGAATGGGGGCTCACAGTCTTCATCCCATTTTGACAGATGAGGAGACTGAGGCCCAGAGAAGTGAAGTGACTTGCCCAAGGTCACAGGGGACGAGTGGCAGAGCCGGGATTAGAAATTTTATTCGGTTAATATGTTCCGTTTTGTTGTCCGTCTCCCCCTTCTAGACTGTGAGCCCGCCGTCGGGTAGGGACCGTCTCTAGATGTTGCCAACTTGGACTTCCCAAGCGCTTAGTCCAGTGCTCCATACACAGTAAGCGCTCAATAAATACGACTGAATGAACTTGGACTTCCCAAGCGCTTAGTACAGTGCTCTGCACACAGTAAGCGCTCAATAAATACGATTGAATGAATGAATGGGACTAAAAATACAGCTGCCGTCTACACCCCGCGGCAACCCAGAGATGGGCACAAGCCGCAGTGGGGGCTCAGGATCAGGTCGCCTAACCCGTACCCGGGCCCCGCGGGCACTGCCCCGGAGCCCCCTGCCCTCCCTGAGCTGACTGGTACAGAGAGAAGACCTGGATGGGTAGGGAAGCGGAGATTAATAATACCACTACTGAGACGCTCTCCTCTAATAATAATAATAATGGCATTTATTAAGCGCTTACTATGTGCAAAGCACTGTTCTAAGCACTGGGGAGGTTACAAGGGAATCAGGTTGACCCATGGGGGGCTCACAGTCTTCATCCCCATTTTCCAGATGAGGTGACAGAGGCCCAGAGAAGTGAAGTGACTTGCCCAAAGTCACACAGCTGTCAATTGGCAGAGCCGGGATTTGAACCCCTGACCTCTGACTCCAAAGCCCGGGCTCTTTCCACTGAGCCATGCTGTTCTATTCCCCCACCCCCTCCCCCTCCCATTCCCCCTCCCCACCCCCTCCCCCTCCCGTTCCCCCTCCCCACCCCTGCCCCCTCCTCTCTTCCCCCTCCCTCTCCCCACCCCTGCCCCCTCCTCTATTTCCCCCCTTCCTCCTCCATTCCCCCCTACTCCCCCTCCTCTATTTCCCCCCTCCTCTTCCTCCTCCATTCCCCCCCTACTCCCCCCTCCTCTATTTCCCCCCTCCCCCCCTTTGCCCCCTCCTCTATTTCCCCCCTCCCCCTCCCCTATTCCCCCTCCCCACCCTTGCCCCCTCCTCTATTTCCCCCCTCCCCTCTTCAGCGTGGCTCAGTGGAAAGAGCCCGGGCTTTGGAGCCAGAGGTCACGGGCTCAAACCCCGGCTCCGCCAATTGTCAGCTGGGTGACTTTGGGCAAGTCACTTCACTTCCCTGGGCCTCAGTTCCCTCACCTGGAAAATGGGGATGAAGACTGTGAGCCCCCCCGTGGGACAACCTGATTCATTCATTCATTCATTCGTATTGATTGAGCGCTTACTGTGTGCAGAGCACTGGACTAAGCGCTTGGGATGTACAAGTCGGCAACATCGTAACCTCCCCAGCTTAGAACAGTGCTTTGCACATAGTAAGCGCTTAACAAATGCCATCATTATTATTATTATCATTATTATTCCCCCTCCCCTACCCCCCCACCCTTGCCCCCTCCTCTATTTCCCCCCTCCCCCCCTCCTCTATTTCCCCCTCCCCACCCTTGCCCCCTCCTCTATTTCCCCCTCCCACCCTTGCCCCCTCCTCTATTTCCCCCCTCCCACCTTTGCCCCCTCCTCTATTTCCCCCCTCCCACCCTTGCCCCCTCCTCTATTTCCCCCTCCCCTTCCCCACCCTTGCCCCCTCCTCTATTTCCCCCCCTCCCCTCCTTGCCCCCTCCTCTATTTCCCTCCTCCCCTCTCCCCCTCCCCACCCTTGCCCCCCTCCTCTATTTCCCCCTCCCCACCCTCGCCCCCTCCTCTATTCCCCCCCTCCCCCTCCCCACCCTTGCCCCCTCCTCTATTTCCCCCCTTCCCTGCTCCCCCTCCCCCCCCTTGCCCCCTCCTCTATTTCCCCCTTCCTCACCCTTACCCCCTCCTCTATTCCCCCCTCCCCCTCCCCCTCCTTGCCCCCCTCCTCTATTTCACCCCTCCCCTCTTCCCCCTCCCCACCCTTGCCCCCTCTTCTCTTTGTAGCCCCCCCTGCGCTTAGAACAGTGCTTCATTCATTCATTCCGTCGTATTTACGGAGCGCTTACTATGGGCAGAGCACTGTACTACGCGCTTGGGAAAACGGGAAGCAGCGTGGCCCAGCGGAAGGAGCCCGGGCTTTGAAGTCAGAGGTCATGGGTTCAAATCCCGGCTCCGCCGCTTGTCCGCTGTGTGTCCCTGGGCGACTCACTTCACTTCTCTGGGCCTCAGTCACCGCCTCTGTAAAATGGGGGCGAAGACGGCGAGCCCCGCGTGGGACAACCTGGTCACCTTGTAAATTCCCCGGGGCTTAGAACAGTGCTTTGCACATCATCAGCCGTATTGATTGAGCGCTTACTGTGTGCAGAGCACTGTACTAAGCGCTTGGGAAGTAAAAGTTGGCAGCGTTGTACATTGCACATAGTAAGCGCTTAATAAATGCCATCATTATTATCATTATTATTATTTCCCTCCTCTATTTCCCCCTCCCCTCCTAGCCCCCCTCTATTTCCCCCCTCCCCCCCGCTGCCCTCCCCCAATTCCCCCCTCCCTCACTCCCTCCCCCCAATTCCCCCCTCCCTCACTTCCTCCCCCCCAATTCCCCCGTCCCTCCCTCCCCCCTCCCTCCCATTCCCCCCTCCCCAATTCCCCCCTCCCTCCCTCCCCCTCCAATTCCCCCCTCCCTCCCTCCCCCTCATTCTCCCAATTCCCCCCTCCCCCTCATTCTCCCAATTCCCCCCTCCCTCCCATTCCCCCAATTCCCCCCTCCCTCCCCCCCATGAGCCCCCCCCGACCTCTTCCTCCTCCTCCTCACCTCCTCCTCCTCCTCCTCGACGGCCCGAGGGTCGCTGTCCCCGCGGCGGCGCCTCCGCCCTCCATCCGCCCCCCCCGACACTTCCCCGTGGTGGTCCTCGTCCTCCTCCTCCTCCCCCCTCCCCCGTCACGTGACGGGGGGGCCGGGCCCCGCTCCGGCCAATCACCCCGCGCGGCTCCGGCCCCGCCCACCTGGCGCCCGCCAATCGGGAGCCTCCCTCGCGGGGCCGGAATGGGTTTCCTCGTGCCGGCCGGCCGGGTGGCGGGAAAGCCCCGAACGGACTCCGGATGCCGCGGGGCTGGATCGGACTGCGCAGCCGCAGCTGGGCCCGGGGCCCGGGGCCCGGAGTCCGGATCGCACCTACATCTGGAACGGAGTCCGGGGCAGCGTCCTAAGAACACTAATGATTGATAAATGCAGGATTTTAACCGCTTCCTCTGGGACAGCCGCTGTTCTAACAGCTGGGGGGGTTAATGATAATAATAATAATAATAATAATGATGGCATTTATTAAGTGCTTACTAATAATGGCAATAATTAGTGGCATTCCCCCTCTATAATAATAATCCTCTCTTCCTCCCTTCAAGGCCCTACTGAGAGCTCACCTCCTCCAGGAGGCCTTCCCAGACTGAGCCCCTTCCTTCCTCTCCCCCTCTCCATCCCCCTCGCCTTACCTCCTTCCCTTTCCCACGGCACCTGTATATATGTATATATGTTTGCACATATTTATTTATTTATTTATTTTACCTGTACATCTCTATTCTCTTTATTTTATTTTGTTAGTATGTTTGGTTTTGTTCTCTGTCTCCCCCTTCTAGGCTGTGAGCCCACTATTGGGTAGGGACTGTCTCTATATGTTGCCAACTTGGACTTCCCAAGCGCTTAGTACAGTGCTCTGCACACAGTAAGCGCTCAATAAATACGATTGATTGATCCCCCCGCCTTACCTCCTTCCCCTCCACACAGCACCATAAATTCCATCATTATTATTATTATTCCCCCTCCCCACCCTTGCCCCCTCCCCTACTCCCCCTCCCCACCCTTGCCCCCTCCTCTATTTCCCCCCTCGTGAATGATTCGTTCATTCAATCGTATTTATTGAGCGCTTACTGTGTGCGGAGCACTGTACTAAGCGCTTGGGAAGTCCAAGTTGGCAACATATATGTATATATGTTTGTGCGTATTTATTGCTCTATTTGTTTATTTTATTTGTACATATTCATTCTATTTATTTTATTTGGTTAATATGTTTTGTTTTGTCGTCTGTCTCCCCCTTCTAGACTGTGAGCCCGCTGTTGGGTAGGGACCGTCTCTAGATGTTGCCAACTTGGACTTCCCAAGCGCTTAGTACAGTGCTCCGCACACAGTAAGCGCTCAATAAATACGATTGAATGAATGGCATTTATTAAGAGCTTACTATGTGCAAAGCACTGTTCCAATCGTTGGGGAGGTTACAAGGTGATCAGGTTGTCCCATGGGGGGGCTCACAGTCAATCCCCATTTTACAGATGAGGTCACTGAGGCCCAGAGAAGTGAAGTGACTTGCCCAAAGTCACACAGCTGACAAGTGGCGGAGCTGGGATTTGTACCCGTGACCTCTGACTCCAAAGCCCGGGCTCTTTTCCACTGAGCCATGCTGCTTCTCTTGTCTGTTTACAAACAAATTCATTCAATCGTATTTATTGAGCGCTTACTGTATACAGAGCACTGTACTAAGCGCTTGGGAAGTACAAGTTGGCAACATATAGAGACGGTCCCTACCCAACAGTGGGCTCACAGTCTAGAAGACGGGTGGGCCATAGTCCCCGAATCACGTGGGGCTCCCAGTCTTCACCCCCATTTTCCGGATGAGGAAACTGAGGCCCAGAGAAGTTAAGTGACTTGCCCAAAGTCACACAGCTGACAAGTGGCGGAGCGGGAATTGGAACCCAGGTCCTTCTGGGTTAAGAGAAGCAGTGTGGCTCAGTGGAAAGAGCCTGGGCTTTGGAGTCAGAGGTCACGGGTTCAAATCCTGGCTCCGCCAATTGCCTGCTGTGTGACCTTGGGCAAGTCACTTAACTTCTCTGTGCCTCAGTTCCTTCATCTGTAAAATGGGGGTTAAGACTGGGAGCACGCCCGTGGGATAACCTGATCACCTTGTAACCTCCCCAGTGCTTAGAACAGTGCTTTGCACATAGTAAGCACTTAATAAATGCCATCATTATTATTATTATGATTATTCTGACTCCCAAGCCGGGGCTCTGTCTGCTAGGCCATGCTTTTGCTAGCGCTTAGAGCAGTGCCAGCGCTTGGAACAGTGCTTGGCCCATAGTAAGCGCTTAACAAATACCACCACCATCATCATGTGGAACCGAGTGTGGGGCAAGATGCAGAGGTGGGGGGCTCTCCCACTCCAGCCCCGCCGGCACACTTCGCTCCTCCAACACCAACCTTCTCACCGGACCTCCATCTCATCCCTCTGGCCGCCAACCTCTCGCCCACATCCTGTCTCTGGCCTGAAACATCCTCCTCATATAATAATAATAATAATAATAATAATTATAATAATAATAATGGCATTGATTAAGCACTTACTATGTGCAAAGCACCGTTCTAAGCACTGGGCACTGTTCCAAGCTCATATCCAACAGACGACTCTCCCCCACTTCAAAGCCATCTCCTCCAAGAGGCCTTCCCAGCCTGAGCCCCCTTTTTCCTCTCCTCCTCCCCATCCACAGTCTTTTAGACTGTGAGCCCACTGTTTGATTGATTGATTCCTCCCTTCAAGGCCCTGCTGAGAGCTCACCTCCTCCAGGAGGCCTTCCCAGACTGAGCCCCTTCCTTCCTCTCCCCCTCGTCCCCCTCTCCATCCCCCCATCTTACCTCCTTCCCTTCCCCACAGCACCTGTATATATGTATATATGGTTGTACATATTTATTACTCTATTTATTTATTTATTTATTTATTTTACTTGTACATTTCTATCCTATTTATTTTATTTTGTTGGTATGTTTGGTTCTGTTCTCTGTCTCCCCCTTTTAGACTGTGAGCCCACTGTTGGGTAGGGACTGTCTCTATGTGTTGCCAATTTGTACTTCCCAAGCGCTTAGTACAGTGCTCTGCACACAGTAAGCGCTCAATAAATACGATTGATTGATTGATTGATCCTCCCTCCCTACAGCACACCTGTATATATGTTTCTACAGATCTATTACTCTATTTTACTTGTACATATTTGCCATTCTATTGATTTTGTTAATGATGCGCACTTAGCTTTAATTTTATTTGTTCTGACGACTTGAGACCTGTCCACATGTTTTCTTTTGTCATCTGCCTCCCCCTTCCAGACTGTGAGCCCGCTGTTGGGTAGGGACCGTCTCTAGATGTTGCCGACTTGCACTTCCCAAGCACTTAGTACACTGCTCTGCACCCAGTAAGTGCTCAATAAATACGACTGGATGAATGAAGAAGCCGTCCCTGACTAAACCCCCCCTTTCCACTTCTCCCACTCCCTTCTGCGTCCCCCTGACTTACCCTCTTTATTCATCCCCCCCTGGCAGCCCCTCACCACTTATGTCCATAACTCTCATTTATTCATCTATATTAATGTCTGCTTCCCCCTCTAGACAGAAAGCTCACTGCGGGCAGGGAATGTGTCTGCTTATTGTTACTGAGTAACAATAAGCGCTTAGTACAGTGCTCTGCACACAGTAAGCGCTCAGTAAATACGATTGAACAAATACGATTGAACTGAGTACTCTCCCGGGCACTCAGTACAGTGCTCTGCACACAGTAAGCGCTCAATAAAGAAGCAGAGTGGCTCAATGGGAAGAGAACAGGCTTGGGAGTCAGAGGTCATGGGTTCAAATGCCGGCTCCACCAATTGTCAGCTGTGTGACCTTGGGCAAGTCATTTAACTTCTCTGTGGCTCAGTTACCTCATCTGCAAAATGGGGATTGACTGTGAGCCCCACGTGGGACAACCTGATCGCCTTGTATCCTCCCCAGCGCTTAGAACGGTGCTTTGCACATAGTAAGCGCTAAATAAATGCCATCATCATCATCATCATCACGACTGACTGAGTCCAGGCCCAGAAGGAGAAGCCCCTGGTGCCACCAGGTAAAACCAAGGATGGAGTCCATGCTGGAGCCGTGCAGAGCCAAATTTCCTTCCTGTTGTTTCTCCGTCGATTCATTCGATCGTATTTACTCCCCCTCATCCCCCTCTCCATCCCCCCCATCTTACCTCCTTCCCTTCCCCACTGCACCTGTATATATGTATATATGTTTGTACATATTTGTTACCCTATTTATTTATTTATTTTACTTGTACATATCTAGTCTATTTATTTTAGTTTGTTAGTACGTTTGGTTTTGTTCTCTGTCTCCCCCTTTTAGACTGTGAGCCCGCTGTTGGGTAGGGACTGTCTCTAGATGTTGCCAGCTTGGACTTCCCAAGCGCTTAGTACAGTGCTCTGCACACAGTAAGTGCTCAATAAATACGATTGATGATGATGATGATGATGATACTGAGCGCTTACTCTGCTCGAGCAGGCCACCCCGACGCCAGGGTACCCTGCAGCCTGAATGTTTACGAGGCCCATTCCAGTCCTCCCAAACACAGGGCCCAGGCTGCAGAGCGTCACTCCTCGAGAACCTCCGGTTATCCCACTTATGGGATTAATAGAGAATAACCTATTAAAATGATAGCTTAATTTAAACAAAATAGTTGCCCACCCACCTCCACATCAAACAGAAATTCCTCTGCAGCGGCTTTAAAGCCCTCAATCCCCGCGCCTCTTCCCCTCGCCGCTCTCCCACTCCAACCCAGCCCGCACACGCGGCTCCTGTGATGCCAACCTTCTCGCTGTGCCTCACCGCGTCCACCTCATCGCCGAACCCCTCGCCCACATCCCGCCTCTGTCCTGGAAAGCCCACCCTCCGAGGCCCCCCATCCCCGGCTCATTCCTTCATATTTACTGAGCGCTTACGGTGTGCACAGCGCCGTACTAAGCGCTTGCTGTCCATCTCCCCCTCTAGGCTACCAACCGTCTACCAACACTGTGGTATCGTCCCTCTCCTACGGGCTCAGTACAGCAGTCTGCACACAGTAAGTGCTCAATAAATACCATCGATTGATCGATCTGACCGCCCGCTGGTGGCGGGCTGGGGGGCCGTGCCTACCAACTCTTTGGTATCGCCCTCTCCCAAGCGTTTAACACAGGGGTCTGCGCACAGTAAACGCCCAGCGAATGCCACCGATTGATTATTGAGCACTTCCTAGGTTCGGAACACCGTACTGAGCGCCCCGAGGGCTGTTCGGAGAGGACCACCCAACCCCGGCCAGGGTCACCGCGAGCAGGGAGAGCGGGAGCCAGACAAGCGGAAGCGATGGAGACGGTACTGGACGCCCCCGTCTCCCCACTGCAACCTCCCCAAGACCTGATCCGCCCCCCCGCCACAACCCGAGGACCCTTCCCATTTCCTCTCATCCCATTCCCGACGTCTTTTGAAACCGTCTACGACGTCCAGTAGGCACGGTGGGTGGGGTGACTGCCCCCCTAGACTGTCCCCCCTCTCCGCTCGTTGTGGGCAGGGAATGCGTCTGTTTATGGGTCAACTGTCCTCCCCCAAGCGCTTAGCACAGCGCTCTGCACGCGGTAGGGCTCGACAAATACAAATGAAGGAATGAGCGGAGTGGTTCCCCCGTCCCCTCCCGCCCCCGGCCTGGGGAAATCCAACCGGATTATCGATAAATCATTTATGGGCTGTTAAGGGATGAACAGATGGACGGAGGCGGGAAGCCCTGGGGTCCCCCCCCCCCCGCCATCCCGCCCCCCGACCTCTCCCCCGCCGCGACCCGCCCGGTCCGTCCTCGTCGGGCGAGGGAGCGGGGGGACGGGGAGAGGTCAGGGCTCGGCGCTGTGCTTGAGCAGGTAGCCGCTGAAGGTGACGTAGGTGTCGAACTCATCGCTGAAGATGGCGTTCTCCCGCTCCCCCTTGAAGACCCGCACCCAGACCTCGTCTCCCTCCCGCAGCTCCAGCATCAGGCTCTGGCTCTGCATGATGCTGCGGTCGCTGGCCTGGGCGTAGAGGATGACGGCCTCCGCCTCGTTCTTCATCACGTGCAGGTAGGTCTCCTTCTGGTTCCAGGTGTGCACGTTGAGGCTGAAGAAGTAGACGCCCGGGACGGAGCAGTAGAAGTGGCCCGTGAACATGTTGAAGTGGCCGTACAGGTTGACGAACTCCGTGTCGAAGATGAGCGTCTGGTAGTAGTCGTTGCTGTGCAGGGCCTTCCGGCGGCCCACGGAGAAGGCGGCGTAGTGGTTCTTGCACCCGGATCCCGGGGCCCCCACGGTGCCCTTCTGCCCCTTGGGGCCCGCGTGGCCCCTGGAGCCCACCGACCCCGTCTTGCCGAACTTGCCCTGGAGGCCTCGTTCTCCTCTGTCCCCCTTCTCGCCTGCGAGGGGGTCGGGGAAGAAGGTGAGTTTCCCGGGTCGCTCAGTACAGCACCAGCTCGGGCTGGGACCCCCGGGCGCTCAGTACAGCTCAAAGGATGCCGCGGGTTGAGGGAGTGTGGGGCTCTCCCAAGCGCTTGCCACAGTGAGCGCTCCATCGATACCGCGTAATAATGATGATGGCATTTGTTAAGTGCTTACTATGTGCGGAGCCCTGTTCTAAGCTCTGGCGGGGGATACAAGGTGATCAAGTTGTCCCACATGGGGCTCACAGTCTTAATCACCGCTTTACAGATGAGGGAACTGAGGCTCAGAGAAGTGAAGTGACTTGCCCAAGGTCACACAGCAGACATGTGGCGGAGTCAGGACTTGAACCCATGACCCTGACTCCAAAGCTCATGCTCTTTACGCTGAGCCACGCTGCTTCTCTATAATAATAATAATAATAATGATGGCATTTATTAAGCGCTTTTTATGTGCAAGGCACTGTTCTAAGCGCTGGGGAGGTTACAAGGTGATCAGGTTGTCCCACGGGGGGCTCACAATCTTCATCCCCATTTTCCAGATGAGGTAACCGAGGCCCAGAGAAGTGAAGTGACTTGCCCAAAGTCACACAGCTGACAATTGGCAGAGCCGGGATTCAAACCCATGACCTCTGACTCCAAAGCCTGGGCTCTTTCCACTGAGCCATGCTGCTTCCCCAATAATAATAATAATGATGGTATTTGTTAAGCGCTTACTATGTGCAAAGCACTGTTCTAAGCGCTGGGGAGATTATAAGGTGATCAGGTTGTCCCATGCAGGGCTCACAATCTTCATCCCCATTTTACAGATGAGGTAACTGAGGCCCAGAGAAGTGAAATGACTTGCCCAAAGTCACACAGCTGACAATTGGCAGAGCCGGGATTCAAACCCATGAACTCTGACTCCAAAGCCCGGGCTTTTTCCACTGAGCCATGCTGCTTCCCCAATAATAATAATAATGACGGTATTTGTTAAGCGCTTACTACGTGCAAAGCACTGTTCTAAGCGCTGGGGAGATTATAAGGTGATCAGGTTGTCCCACGCAGGGCTCACAATCTTCACCCCCATTTTACAGATGAGGTAACTGAGGCCCAGAGAAGTGAAATGACTTGCCCAAAGTCACACAGCTGACAATTGGCAGAGCCGGGATTCAAACCCATGAACTCTGACTCCAAAGCCCGGGCTCTTTCCACTGAGCCATGCTGCTTCCCCAATAATAATAATAATGACGGTATTTGTTAAGCGCTTACTATGTGCAAAGCACTGTTCTAAGCACCGGGGAGGATGCAAGGTGATCAGTGTGATCACGAAGCAGCGTGGCTCAGTGGAAAGAGCCCGGGCTTTGGAGTCAGAAGTCACAGGTTCGAAACCCGGCTCCGCCGCATGCCTGCTGTGTGACCTTGGGCAAGTCGCTTAAACTTCTCTAAGCCTCAGTTACCTCACCTGTAAAATGGGGGTGAAGGCTGTGAGCCCTACGTGGGACCTGTATATATGTATATATGTTTGCACATATTTATTACTCTATTTATTTATTTATTTTACTTGTACATATCTATTCTATTCATTTTATTTTGTTAGTATGTTTGGTTCTGTTCTCTGTCTCCCCCTTTTAGACTGTGAGCCCACTGTTGGGTAGGGACTGTCTCTATATGTTGCCAATTTGTACTTCCCAAGTGCTTAGTACAGTGCTCTGCACATAGTAAGCGCTCAATAAATACGATTGATGATGATGATGATGATGGGTGAAGAGCACTCTACTAAGAGCCTGGGAAAGAGGACGAAACAGTAAGCAGACGCATTCCCTCCCCACAACGGGCTTACAGTCTAGAGTCTTACTCTATTTATTTATTTATTTACTCTATTTATTTATTTATTTTACTTGTACATATCTATTCTATTTATTTTATTTTGTTAGTATGTTTGGTTTTGTTCTCTGTCTCCCCCTTTTAGACTGTGAGCCCACTGTTGGGTAGGGACCGTCTCTCTATGTTGCCAACTTGGACTTCCCAAGCGCTTAGTCCAGTGCTCTGCACCCAGTAAGCGCTCAATAATTGATTGATTGATTGCTGTGTGACCTTGGGCAAGTCGCTTCCCTTCTCTGGGACGGAGACTGGGAGCCCCACGTGGGGCATCATCATCAATCGTATTTATTGAGCGCTTACTATGTGCAGAGCACTGGACTAAGCGCTTGGGAAGTACAAATTGGCAACATCTAGAGACAGTCCCTACCCAACAGTGGGCTCACCGTCTAAAAGGGGGAGACAGAGAACAAAACCAAACGTACTAACAAAATAAAATAAATAGGGGCAGGGGGCCGCGTCCACCCCAGCGCTTAGTACAGTGCCTGACGCGCATCGGAAGCGCTTAACAAATATCACAATTATTTTTATCGTCACCTTTTCTGCCCCTGGGGAGCTTTTACAGAGGATCAGAGCCGTCTTTTTGGGTGGTCTTTTTGGACGCCCTTTCTCCTCCCCCGGAGTCCCCCCCCCCCCCCGGATGACCCTCTGACCTTTTAGGATGGTGAGGTTGATTTGGGGCTGGGGCAAGGGCTGGAAGGTCACATATCCGGAGTCACAGCAGCGGGTGCACTTGGAAGGTGGCGGTAACTTCTCCAGCTGCGGATGGTATTGCTCTTCCTTCTCCTCGACCCTGGAACCGACCGAGAGTAATAATAATAATAATAATAATAATAATAATAATAATAATAATGGCATTTATTAAGCGCTTACTATGTGCAAACCACTGTTCTAAGCGCTGGGGAGGTTACCAGCTGATCAGGTGGTCCCACCGGGGGCTCACAGTTTTAATCCCCATTTTGCAGATGAGGGAACTGAGGCACAGAGAAGTGAAGTGACTTTCCCAAAGTCACACAGCTGACAGCTGGCGGAGCCGGGATTTGAACCCATGACCTCGGACTCCAAAGCCCGGGCTCTTTCCACTGAGCCACGCTGCTTCTCAGAGTAGCCACTGAGCACTGGCTGGGGACAGGGCGCTGTACTGAGCGCTCGGGAGAGGGTGGTAGAGTCAGTAGACACGATCTCTGCCCTCAAAAGTGCTGGTTTATTGTTTGCAGAGCACTGTACTCATTCATTCATTCATTCAATCGTATTTATTAATAATAATAATAATAATAATAATGATAGCATTTTTAGACTGTGAGCCCACTGTTGGGCAGGGACTGTCTCTATATGTTGCCAACTTGTACTTCCCAAGCACTTAATACAGTGCGCTGCACACAGTAAGCGCTCAATAAATACGATTGATTGATTGATTGATTAAGCTCTTACTATGTGCAAAGCACTGTTCTAAGCGCTGGGGGGTTACAAGGTGGTCAGGTGGTCCCACGGGGGGCTCACAGTCTTCATCCCCATTTTCCAGATGAGGGAACTGAGGCCCAGAGAAGTGAAGTGACTTGCCCAAAGTCACACAGCTGACAGAGCCGGGATTTGAACCCACGACCTCTGACTCCAAAGCCCTCTTTCCACTGAGCCACGCTGCTTACTGTGTGCAGAGCACTGAACTAAGCGCTTGGGAGCCCGTCGTGGGACAACCTGATCACCTTGTAACCTCCCCAGCGCTTAGAACAGCGCTTTGCACATAGTAAGCGCTTAATAAATAAAAACATTATTATTATTAATATTATTATTATTATTATTATTATGAAGTACAAGTCGGCAACATACAGAGACGGTCCCTACCCGACAACGGGCTCACAGTCTAGAAGGGGGAGACAGCCGACAAAACGAAACATCTGTTATCACACTGGCTTGACAACTCCGGGAGCAATCAAAACCTATAAAATGTTTCCAAACGTCGTACTAATATGCCACAAAAAATAGTTTCCTAAGTACATTCGCATTATTTCAATAAATCCCGATGTTCTTTAGGTCATTTCATCTGGGTATTTTATGGATTTTTACCACTAATAGTAATAATGGTATTTGTTAAGTATGTACTGTGTTCCATGCACTGTACTAATGAGCTGGGGTAGATATATTCATTCATTCAATCAATCGTATTTATTGAGCGCTTACTGTGTGCAGGGCACTGGACTGGACTGGACTGGACGCCCCCTCCTTTTAGACTGTGAGCCCACTGTTGGGTAGGGACTGTCTCTATATGTTGCCAACTTGTACTTCCCAAGCGCTTAGTACAGTGCTCTGCACACAGTAAGCGCTCAATAAATACGATTGATTGATTGATTGGACTAAGCGCTTGGGAAGTACAAGTCGGCAACATATAGAGACGGTCCCTACCCAACAGTGGGCTCACAGTCTACTCACCTGTATATATGTTTCACCTGTATATATGTATATCACCTGTATATATGTATATATGTACATATTTATTACTCTATTTTACTTGTACATATTTATTCCATTTATTTTATTTTGTTACCATGTTTTGTTTTGTTGTCTGTCTCCCCCTTCTAGACTGTGAGCCCGCTGTTGGGTAGGGACCGTCTCTCTATGTTGCCAACTTGGACTTCCCAAGTGTTTAGTACAGTGCTCTGCACACCGTAAGCGCTCAATAAATACGATTGAATGAATGAATGAATGAATACTCAACGCTTCGGGGAGTCCGATTGAGTGTAAGCTCGTCGTGGGCAGGGAATGCGTCTGCTTATTTTTATACTGTCCTCTCCTAAGTGCTCAGTACAGTGCTCGGCGTACAGGAAGCGCTCAATAAGTACGATCGAAGGGATGAATAAATGAGTGATCCCTGCCCTCAAGAAGCTAACAGAGAAGAGAGGCAGGGTGGCTTAGTGGATACTAGACTGTGAGCCCACTGTTGGGTAGGGACTGTCTCTATGTGTTGCCAATTTGTACTTCTCAAGCGCTTAGTACAGTGCTCTGCACATAGTAAGCGCTCTATAAATACGATTGATTGATTGATTGATAGTACAAGGGGCTAAGAGTCGGAAGGACCTGGGTTCTAATCCCCGCTCCGCCATACGTCTTCGGTGCGAAACAGGGCAAATCACTTCATTTTTCCAGGCCTGTTACCTCATCTGCAAAATGGGGATTAAGACAATGAGCCCAGTGTCGGACAGGGACCGCATAATAAAAATAATAATAATAATAATTTTGATATTTGTTAAGCGCTTCCTATGTGCAAAGCACTGTTCTAAGCGCTGGGGAGGATACAAGCTGATCAGGTTGTCCCATGTGGGACTCACAATCTTAAACCCCATTTTCCAGAGGAGGGAACTGAGGCACAGAGAAGTGAAGTGACTTGCCCAGAGTCGCACAGCTGACAAGCGGCAGAGCCGGGATTTGAACCCATGACCTCTGACTCCCAAGCCCGGGCTCTTTCCACTGAGCCACGACCGCGTCCAACCTTGGATCTACCCCAGGGTTTAGTACAGTGCCTGGCACGAGGTAAGCGCTTGACAAATACCATAAAAAAATTTTTAAAAAGATCTACGTGATTGATTGATAGGGCTCACGGTCTATTCTATCCCCATTTTACAGTCAGTCAATCAATCAATCGTATTTATTGAGCGCTTACTGTGTGCAGAGCACTGTGCTAAGCGCTTGGGAAGTCCAAGTTGGCAACATATAGAGACGGGCCCTACCCAACAGTAGGCTTACAGTCTAGAAGATCGAAGTCTTGGAGGCTCCGAGCCGTTAATCAATCAGTGGTATTTGTTAAGCACTTACAATAATAATAATATTGATGGCATTTGTTAATACATATGAATAAGTACGTATGAATATATGAATATATAATATATGTTTGTGTATATGTGAATATATAATATATTATATATAATATTATATATGTGCATATATGAATATGAATATATGTTTGTACATATTTATTACTCTATTTATTTTACCTGTACATATCTATTCTATTTATTTTATTTTGTTAGTATGTTTGGTTTTGTTCTCTGTCTCCCCCTTTTAGACTGTGAGCCCACTGTTGGGTAGGGACCGTCCCTATATGTTGCCATCTTGGACTTTCCAAGCGCTTAGTACAGTGCTCTGCACACAGTAAGCGCTCAATAAATACGACTGATTGATTGATTGATTGATTTGTTAAGCGCTATGTGCCAAGCACTGTTGTGCATTAATCATCAGTGGTATTTGTTGAGCACTTACAATAATAATAATATTGATGGCATTTGTTAAGCGCTTACTATGTGCCAAGCACTGTTGTGCACAGCACTGCACTAAGCGCTTGGGAGAGTCCAATAATTGACTGTATTTACCAGTGGTATTTGTTGAGTACTGTACTAAGTGCTTGGGAGGGTCCATTAATTGAGCGTATTTATCAATGGTATTTATTGAGCACTTACAGTGTGCAGAGCACTGTACTAAGCGCTTGGGAGAGCCCTATACAACAGTAGAGAAGCAGCTGTGGCTTAATGGAAAGATCATGGGCTTTGGAGTCAGAGGTCATGGGTTCGGATCCCAGCTCTGCCACTCATCAGCTGTGTGGCTTTGGGCAAGTCACTTAACTTCTCTGGGCCTCAGTTCCCTCATCTGTAAAATGGAAACTAAGACTGTGAGCCGCATGTGGGACAACCTGATAACCTTGTATCTTCCCCAGCGCTTAGAACAGTGCTTTGCACATAGTAAGCGCTTAACAAATACCATTATTATTATTATTATTATTATAAAGCCATGTTCTGTTAAGCGACTTGCCCAAGGTCGCCCAGGAGACCCAAGGGTTTCCCGTCTCCCAGGCTCTCGCCCTTCCCACCGGCCTTCCCTGCCTCCACACCGGGAGAGAGGGAGTCCAATGAGGGTCACGTTTCCCGCAGGGAAAGTTGTCTTCCCCGGACCCCAGCTCACTCGTCCGGTCGTTCATTCGTACAGTCGTACTTATTGAGCGCTTCCCGAGTGCTGAGATTGGGAGAGTCCAATCAAACCACAGGACACCACTTAATAATAATAATAATAATGGCATTTATTAAGCGCTTACTTTGTGCAAAGCACTGTTCTAAGCGCAGGGGAGGTTACAAGGTGATCAGGTTGTCCCACAGGGGGCTCACAGTCTTCATCCCCATTTGACAGATGAGGGGACTGAGGCCCAGAGAAGTGAAGTCACTTGCCCAAAATCACCCAGCTGACAAGCAGCGTGGCTCAGTGGAAAGAGCACGGGCTTTGGAGTCAGAGGTCATTCATTCATTCATTCATTCATTCAATGGTATTTATTGAGCGCTTACTGTGTGCGGAGCACTGGACTAAGCGCTTGGGAAGTCCAAGTTGGCAACATCTAGAGACGGTCCCTACCCAACGGCGGGCTCACAGTCTAGAAGGGGGAGACAGACAACAAAACAAAACATATTAACAAAATAAAATAAATAGAATAGTAAATATGTTCGAATCCCGGCTCCACCACAAGTCTGCTGTGTGACCTTGGGCAAGTCACTTAACCTCTCTGAGCCTCAGTTCCCTCATCTGTAAAAATGGGGATGAAGACTGTGAGCCCCACGTGGGACAACTTGATCACACTGTATCCCCCCAGAGCTTAGAACAGTGCTTTGCACATAGTAAGCGCTTAACAAATGCCATCATTATTATTATTAAGTGACGGAGCCGGGATTAGAACCCATGACGTCTGACTCCCAAGCCCGGGCTCTTTCCACCGAGCCACGCTGCTTCCCCTTGTCAGCTGTGTGACTTTGGGCAAGCCACTTCACTTCTCTGGGCCTCAGTTCCCCCATCTGTAAAAATGGGGATTAAGACTGTGAGCCCCCCATGGGACAACTTGATCCCACTGTATCCCCCCAGAGCTTAGAACAGTGCTTTGCACATAGTAAGCGCTTAACAAATGCCATAATAATAACAATAATAGGCATTTGTTAAGCGCTTACTATGTGCAAAGCACTGTTCTAAGCGCTGGGGAGGATACAGGGTGATCAGGTTGTCCCATGTGGGGCTCACAGTCTTCATCCCCAGTTCACAGATGAGGTAACTGAGGCCCAGAGAAGTTAAGTGACTTGCCTAAGATCACACAGCAGACATGTGGTGGAGTCGGGATTCGAACCCATGACCTCTGACTCCAAAGCCCGTGGTCTTTCCACTGAGCCACGCTGCCATCATTATTATTATTAAGAGGCGGAGCCGGGATTAGAACCCATGACGTCTGACTCCCAAGCCCGGCCTCTTTCCACTGAGCCACGCTGCTTCCCCTTGTCACTTCTCTGGGCCTCAGTTCCCTCATCTGTAAAATGGGGATGAAGGCCGGGAGCCCCACGTGGGACCACCCGATCACCTTGTAACCTCCCCAGCGCTTCGAATAGCGCTTTGCACATAGTAAGCGCTTAACAAATGCCATCATTCTTATTATTAAGTGGCGGAGCCGGGATTAGAACCCATGACCCCTGACTCCCAAGCCCGGGCTCTTTCCACTGAGCCACGCTGCTTCCCCTTGTCACTTCTCTGGGCCTCAGTTCCCCCATCTGTAAAATGGAGATGAAGACTGTGAGCCCCCCGTGGGACCACCCGATCACCTTGTAACCTCCCCAGCGCTTTGAATAGCGCTTTGCACATAGTAAGTGCTTAACAAATGCCATCATTCTTATTGAGAGGCAGCGTGGCTCAGTGGAAAGAGCCCGGGCTTTGGAGTCAGAGGTCATGGGTTCGAATCCCGGCTCCGCCACATGTCTGCTGTGTGACCTTGGGCAAGTCAACTTCTCTGAGCCTCAGTTACCTCATCTGTAAAGTGGGGATTAAGACTGTGAACCCCATGTGGGACAACCTGATCCCTTTGTATCCCCCCCAGCGCTTAGAACAGTGCTTTGCACATAGAAAGCGCTTAACAAATGCCAGCATTATTATTATTCTTATTATTAAGTGGCGGAGCCGGGATTAGAACCCATGATGTCTGGCTCCCAAGCCCGGGCTCTTTCCACTGAGCCACGCTGCTTCCCCTTGTCACTTCTCTGGGCCTCAGTTCCCTCATCTGTAAAAGGGGGATGAAGACCGGGAGCCCCACGTGGGACAACCCGATCACCTTGTAACCTCCCCAGCGCTTCGAATAGCGCTTTGCACATATTAAGCGCTTAACAAATGCCATCATTCTTATTATTAAGAGGCGGAGCCGGGATTAGAACCCATGACCCCTGACTCCCAAGCCCGGGCTCTTTCCACTGAGCCACGCTGCTTCCCCTTGTCACTTCTCTGGGCCTCAGTTCCCCCATCTGTAAAATGGAGATGAAGACTGTGAGCCCCCCGTGGGACCACCCGATCACCTTGTAACCTCCCCAGCGCTTTGAATAGCGCTTTGCACATAGTAAGTGCTTAACAAATGCCATCATTCTTATTGAGAGGCAGCATGGCTCAGTGGAAAGAGCCCGGGCTTTGGAGTCAGAGGTCATGGGTTCGAATCCCGGCTCCGCCACATGTCTGCTGTGTGACCTTGGGCAAGTCAACTTCTCTGAGCCTCAGTTACCTCATCTGTAAAGTGGGGATTAAGACTGTGAACCCCATGTGGGACAACCTGATCCCTTTGTATCCCCCCCAGCGCTTAGAACAGTGCTTTGCACATAGAAAGCGCTTAACAAATGCCAGCATTATTATTATTCTTATTATTAAGTGGCGGAGCCGGGATTAGAACCCATGATGTCTGGCTCCCAAGCCCGGGCTCTGTCCACTGAGCCACGCTGCTTCCCCTTGTCACTTCTCTGGGCCTCAGTTCCCCCATCTGTAAAAGGGGGATGAAGACCGGGAGCCCCACGTGGGACAACCTGATCACCTTGTAACCTCCCCAGCGCTTCGAATAGCGCTTTGCACATAGTAAGCGCTTAACAAATGCCATCATTCTTATTATTAAGTGGCGGAGCCGGGATTAGACCCCATGACCTCTGACTCCCGAGCCCGGCCTCTTTCCACTGAGCCACGCTGCTTCCCCTTGTCACTTCTCTGGGCCTCAGTTCCCCCATCTGTAAAATGGGGATGAAGACCGGGAGCCCCACATGGGATCACCTTGTAACCTCCCCAGTGCTTTGAATAGCGCTTTGCACATAGTAAGCGCTTCATAAATGCCAGCATTATTATTATTATTATTCCCGGGAGCCCCACGTGGGACCACCCAACCACCTTGTAGCCTCCCCAGCGCTTCGAACGGTGCTTTGCACATAGTAAGCGCTTAATAAATGCCAGCATTATTATTATTATTATTATTATTATTATTCCCGCCGCTCGACGAACTTCCAGCCTAGAGGGGGGAGACAGGGGTGAGTAGGAAGAAGTACAGCCCGGCTCCTTACCTGCCGGTGTGAATCAACAGCTCCTCCAAGGCGAGTTGTCCCTGAGAGTCGTCCGGGGCCTGCCGGGAATGCCCGCTCCGAGGGCTCCGGCCCAGGGCACCGCCAGCCGAACACAGGGCCAGCAGCAGGCAGGACCCCAGTGCCAACGTCCGACCAGCGGGACCTTGCATGGCGGAAGGGGGTCGGGGGCTCTGGGAGACGACACACGGGGAGGAGGGACCGGTTAGGGAAGCAGGCCGGAGGGGACGGCAGGGAGATTCAATCGTTCATCATCATCATCAATCGTATTTATTGAGCGCTTACCATGTGCAGAGCACTGGACAAAGCGCTTGGGAAGTACAGATTGGCAACATATACAGTCCCTACCCACCAGTGGGCTCCCAGTCTAAAAGGGGGAGACAGAGAACAAAACCAAACATACTAACAAAATAAAATGGAATAGATATGTACAAGTAAAATAAATAGAGTAATAAATATGTACAAACATATATACATATATACAGGTGCTGTGGGGAAGGGAAGGAGGTAAGATGGGGGGGGATGGGGAGGGATCATTCGATCCTACGTACTGAGTGGTTACCGTGGGCAGAGCGCTGTGCTAAGCGCTTGGGAGAGGCCGATGCAACCATAAACAGACACACAGTGCCATTTCCCCCATCTTACCTCCTTCCCGTCCCCACAGCACCTGTATATATATATATTGGAGAAGCAGCGTGGCTCAGTGGAAAAGAGTGCGGGCTTTGGAGTCAGAGGTCACGGGTTCAAATCCCAGCTCCGCCAATTGTCAGCTGTGTGACTTTGGGCAAGTCACTTCACTTCTCTGGGCCTCAGTTACCTCATCTGGAAAATGGGGATGAAGACTGTGAGCCCCATGTCCTTGTAACCTCCCCAGCGCTTAGACAGTGCTTGTACATAGTAAGTGCTTAAGAAATGCCATTATTATTTTTATTATTATTATTATGTTTGTACATATTTATTACTCAATAAATATGATTGAATGAATGAATGAATTACTCTATTTATTTATTTATTTTGCTTGTACATATCTATTCTATTTATTTTATTCTGTTAGTATGTTTGGTTTTGTTCTCTGTCTCCCCCTTTTAGACTGTGAGCCCACTGTTGGGTAGGGGCTGTCTCTCTATGTTGCCAACTTGGACTTCCCAAGCGCTTAGTGCAGTGCTCTGCTCACAGTAAGCGCTCAATAAATACGATTGATTGATTGATTGATGAGTTTAGAGTCTGTGAGCCCACTGTTGGGTAGGGACTGTCTCTATATGTTGCCAACTTGGACTTCCCAAGCGCTTAGTCCAGTGCTCTGCACACAGTAAGCGCTCAATAAATACGATTGATTGATTGATTGATTGATGAGTTTAGAGTCTCTGAGCCCACTGTTGGGTAGGGACTGTCTCTGTATGTTGCCAACTTGTACTTCCCAAGCGCTTAGTGCAGTGCTCTGCACACAGTAAGCGCTCAATAAATACGATTGATTGATTGACTGATAGTAAGCGCTTAATAAATGCTATTATTATTATTATCATTATTATTATTATTATTATTATTAACAGTCCGAGGGCTGATGCATTCCTCCTCATCGCCACCAGGGGGACCATTTTTCTACATTTCTGTGGCAGGATGCTAAATGGAGGCCTAGAATAATAATAATAATAATAATAATAATAATAGCATTTGTTGAGTGCTTACTATGTGCAAAGCACTGATCTAAGCACTGGGGGGGATACAAGGTGATCAGGTTGTCCCACGTGGGGTTCACAGTCTTAATCCCCATTTTACAGATGAGGTAACTGAGGCATAGAGAAGTTAAGTGACTTTGGGCAAGTCACTTAACTTCTCTGAGCCTCAGTTACCTCATCTGTAAAATGGGGATTAAGACTGTGAACCTCTAATGACATTTATTAAGCGATTACTATGTGCAAAGCACTGTTCTAAGTGCTGGGGAGGTTACAAATTGATCAGGTTGTCCCAAGGATTTTTTTGTATTTGTTAATAATAATAATAATGGCATTTATTAAGCACTTACTACGTGCAAATCACTGTTCTAAGCGCTGAGGAGGTTACAAGGTGATCAGGTTGTCCCACGGGGGGCTCACAGTCTTACAGATAATAATAATAATAATGATGGCATTTGTTCAGCGCTTACTATGTGCAAAGCACTGTTCTAAGCACTGGGGTGGTTACAAAGTGATCAGGTTGTCCCATGGGGGGCTCACAGTTTTAATCCCCATTTTACAGATGAGGGAACTGAGGCCCAGAGAAGTTAAGTGACTTGCCCAAAGTCACACAGCTGACAGTTGGCAGAGCTGGGATTCGAACCCATGACCTCTGGCTCCAAAGCCCGGGCTCTTTCCACTGAGCCACGCTGCTTCTCCTGATGAGGTAACAGAGTCCCAGAGAAGTGAAGTGACTTGCCCAAAGTCACACAGCTGACAGTTGGTGGAGCCAGGATTTGAACCCATGACCTCTGACTCCAAAGCTCGGGCTCTTTCCACTGAGCCACGTTGCTTCTCTTGTTAGGTACTCACCATATGCCAGGCATTGTAATGAGCACCAGGGTAGATAGAAGTTAATCAGGGCTCTGCAGTCAAAGGTCATGGGTTCAAATCCCGGCTCCACCAATTGTCAGCTGTGTGACTTTGGGCAAGTCACTTCACTTCTCTGTGCTTCAGTTCCCTCATCTGTTAAACGGGGATGAAGACTGTGAGCCCCCCCCTTGGGAAAACCTGATCACGCTGTAACCTCCCCAGCGCTTGGAACAGTGCTTTGCACATAGTAAGCGCTTAATAAATGCCATCATTATTATGATTATTATATGGGGCTCACAGTCTTCAGCCTCATTTTACAGATGACAGAACCGAGGCCCAGAGAAGTGAGAACTTAAAAAATACCATAATTATTATTATTATTCTCTCTCCTTCTTAGACTATTCATTCATTCATTCAATCGTATTTATTGAGCGCTTACTGTGTGCGGAGCACTGTACTAAGCGCTTGGGAAGTACAAGTTGGCAACATATAGAGACGGTCCCTACCCAACAACGAGCTCACGGTCTAGAGGGGGAGACAGACATTAATACAAGTAGATAAAACAATAAATTACAGATAGATACAGATAGATACATACGTGCTGTGGGGAGTCATTCATTCAATCGTATTTATTGAGCGCTTACTGTGTGCGGAGCACTGTACTAAGCGCTTGGGAAGTACAAGTTGGCAACATCTAGAGACGGTCCCTACCCAACAACGAGCTCACGGTCTAGATGGGGAGACAGACATTAATACAAGTAGATAAAACAGTAAATTACAGATAGATACAGATAGATACATATGTGCTGTGGGGAGTTATTCATTCAATCGTATTTATTGAGCGCTTACTGTGTGCGGAGCACTGTACTAAGCGCTTGGGAAGTACAAGTTGGGAACATATAGATTTGACATATAGATGAGAAGACTATGAGCCCCACATGGGACCTGATGATCTCGGATCTACCCCAGCGCTTAGTACAGTGCTTGACGCATACCACAATTATTATTATAACCACTTTGGATGGCTTCCTCCTCCCCTTCCCTCTCCCTGCCACCGGTGCCAATCAATCACGCTAATCGCCCACTTCCCAAAATCTTTTTCCTAGGAAGAGGGGGAGGAGAGGGCCGCTTCCAGTTGATAAACGATGATTATCCCCCGATCCGGAAGCCCGTTTAATATCTAATTTCCTCTCCGACGACCGGGTGGCATCAGCCAAATTTGAGTTTATCGGAGAGGTCGGCTGCGAGAAGGAATACGTGGAGAAGCCGCATGGCCTAATGGTTAGACCGCAGGCCTGGGCATCAGAAGGACCTGGGTTCTAATCCTGGCTCTGCCGCTTGTCTAGTTTGTGTGGTGGGGCAAACCTCCTCACCTCATTCATTCAATCGTTCGATCGTTCATTCATTTATTCAATTGGTACTTCCCAAGCGCTTAGTACAGTGCTCTGCACATAGTAAGCGCTCAATAAATACGATTGATGATGATTTATTCATTCGATCGGTCGTTCAATTGTACTTGTTAAGTGCTTACTGTGCGCAGAGCACTGTATTGAGCGCTTGGGAAAGAAGTCTTCTCCGGGCTTCAGTTCCCTCGTCGACAAAATGAGGATTAAGGCTATGAGCCCCACGGGGGACACGGACTGTGTCTTGCGTACTGATAATCTTGTATTATCATCATCATCATCAATCGTATTTATTGAGCGCTTACTGTGTGCAGAGCACTGGACTAAGCGCTTGGGAAGTCCAAGTTGGCAACATCTAGAGACAGTCCCTACCCAACAGTGGGCTCACAGTCTAAAAGGGGGAGACAAAACCAAACATACTAACAAAATAAAATAGATAGAATAGATATGTACAAGTAAAATAAATAAATAGAGTAATAAATATGTACAAACATATATACATATATACATATGATAATATAATGATGGTATTTGTTAGCGCTTATTCTGTGTCAAGCACTGCTCTAAACGCTGGGGTAGATACGAGCTAAATCAGGTTGGACACGGTCCCTGTCCCCCCCCACGGGGCTCACGGTCTTACTCATCATCATCATCAATCGTATTTATTGAGTGCTTACTGTGTGCAGAGCACTGGACTAAGCGCTTGGGAAGTACAAATTGGCAACATATAGAGACAGTCCCTACCCAACAGTGGGCTCACAGTCTAAAAGGGGGAGACAAAACCAAACATACTAACAAAATAAAATAGATAGAATAGATATGTACAAGTAAAATAAATAGAGTATTAAATATGTACAAACATATATACATATGATAATATAACGATGGTATTTGTTAGCGCTTATTCTGTGTCAAGCACTGTTCTAAACGCTGCGGTAGATACGAGCTAAATCAGGTTGGACACGGTCCCTGTCCCCCCACGGGGCTCACGGTCTTACTCATCATCATCATCATCATCAATCGTATTTATTGAGCGCTTACGGTGTGCAGAGCACTGTACTAAGCGCTTGGGAAGTCCAAGTTGGCAACATCTAGAGACGGTCCCTACCCACCAGTGGGCTCACAGTCTAAAAGGGGGAGACGATTAATTTTAAAGATGAGGTAACTGAAGCCCAGAGAGGCGAAGCGACTTGCCCGAGGTCACCCAGCGGACGAACGGAGCGGGGATTAGAACACAGGTCCTTGTAGCTCCCAGGCCTGGGCTCTAGCCACTAGGCCGCCGTGCTTCTGTGGTTCACGGGAAAGAGTTTGTGAAGATAACAACAAATTGTTGAACTTTTCCAAAGCACTCCTCCGCCGATGACCTCATTCCTTCTCTATTATCCTCTGTCCTACGTCCCACTAGATCGCTCAGAGATGGAGGAGGCCGGAAGCAGCCGGGACCGGGGAAAGGCAGGGATTTTGCCGCGCTGAAAATCCCTCTCTTGGATGCCGGCGAAAATAATCTCCTTCGTTCGATTGCGAGCCCTCAGTTTGCCTTCCACCATAGCTCCCTAAATCGAGAATAATCTCATTCGTTCGATTGCGAGCCCTCAGTTTGCCTTCCACCATAGCTCCCTAAATCGAGAATAATCTCATTTGTTCGATTGCGACCCCTCGGTCTGACTTCCACCATAGCTCCTTAAATCGAGAATAATCTCATTTGTTCGATTGCGACCCCTCAGTCTTCCACCATAGCTCCCTAAATGCTTAACACAGTGCTTTGCGCTTAGCGTGTGATCAATCAATTGATCAATTGATCTTTTAGACGGTGAGCCCACTGTTGGGTAGGGACTGTCTCTATATGTTGCCAACTTGGACTTCCCAAGCGCTTAGTACAGTGCTCTGCACCTAGCAAGCGCTCAATAAATACGTTTGATGATGATGATGATGAATTGTCTTTTTGGAGTGCTTGCTGTGTGCAGGGTACTGTACTAAGCGCTTGCGAAAGTCCAATATAACGATATGAGGAGAGTCGGCAGATGTATTCCGTCCACAAGGAGTTTACATCATCATCATCATCATCAATCGTATTTATTGAGCGCTTACTATGTGCAGAGCACTGTACTAAGCGCTTGGGAAGTACAAATTGGCAACATATAGAGACAGTCCCTACCCAACAGTGGGCTCACAGTCTAAAAGGGGGAGACAGAGAACAAAACCAAACATACTAACAAAATAAAATAAATAGAATAGATATGTACAAATAAAATAAATAAATAAATAAATAGAGTAATAAATCTGTACAAACATATATACATATATACAGGTGCTGTGGGGAAGGGAAGGAGGGAAGATGGGGGGGATGGAGAGGGGGACGAGGGGGAGAGGGGGAGAGAGCTAGATGGGGAGGCAGACGTTATTGTAAATAAATCAACGACGGGTATGGACCTAAGTGAGAAGCAGCGTGGCTCAGTGGAAAGAGCCCGGGCTTTGGAGTCAGAGGTCACGGGTTCGAATCCCGACTCCGCCACATGTCTGCGGTGTGACCTTGGGCAAGTCACTTAACTTCTCTGAGCCTCAGTGACCTCATCTGTAAAATGAGGATTAAGACTGTGAGCCATGCGTGGGACAACCTGATCACCTTGTACCTCCCCCGGCGCTTAGAACAGTGCTTTGCACATAGTAAGCGCTTAACAAATGCCATTATTATTATTATTAAGTGCCGTGGGGCTGAAGGAGGGGGGCGTAAAGGGGGCAAATCCAAGCGCGAGGGCGACGCAGAAGATGTTGCCAACTTGTACTTCCCAAGCGCTTAGTACAGTGCTCTGCACACAGTAAGTGCTCAATAAATACGATTGATTGATTGAGTAGGAGAAGAGATGAGGGATTAGTCGATAAACAGTAGTATGGGAAATAAAACCAATTCCACTACTTCCAGACTTCCGCCTCTCAAAATGGCCCCTTCAACTCTGTTTCTGTCAATCAATGGCACTTATTGAGCACTATTACTACTACTACTACTAAAAATAATAATAATAATTGTGGCATTCGTTAAGCCCTCACTGTGTGCCGGGCACCGCACTAAGCGCCGGGGTGGATATAAGCAAATTGAGTCGGACACAGCCCCTGTCCCACGTGAGAAGCAGCGTGGCTCAGTGGAAAGAGCACGGGCTTGGGAGTCAGAGGTCGTGGGTTCGAATCCCGGCTCCACCACTTCTTGGCTGTGTGACTGTGGGCAAGTCACTTAACTTCTCTGTGCCTCAGTTCCCTCATCTGTAAAATGGGGATTAAGATTGTGAGCCCCGCGTGGGACAACCTGATCACCTTGTATCCCCCCCAGTGCTTAGGACAGTGCTTTGCACATAGTAAGCGCTTAATAAATGCCATCATCATCATCAATCCCCATCTTACAGATGAGGTCACTGAGGCCCAGGGAAGTGAAATGACTTGCCCAGGGTCACGCAGCAGACCAGTGGTGGAGCCGGGATGAGCACCCAAGTGCTCTCACTCCCAGGCCGGGGCTCTAGACCCTCCCCACCCCCCTGTGTTGGTGTTGGCCAGCACAGAGTCCGTGACTGGCCCGAGTCCCTCCGCGGGCCGGTGGTGTTGGCCGACGAACAAAGTGCCCGAGTGTTTCGGAGGATCCTGCGGGCGGATCCCGCCTCCTCTGCCCGGAGTCTGGACAACCAGTCCGGAAATCTGTGGCCACCATACCACCCCAAACCGCCCCTTCTTCCCCCTCTCAATTATTCTTATTTACATCTGCCTCCCCCTCTAGACCAGAAACTCGCTGTGGGCGGGGAATGTGTCTGCTCTATTGTTCTATTGGACTCTCCCAAGCGCTTAGTACAATGCTCTGCACACAGGGAACGCTCAGTAAATACCATTTTTTTTTAGCATTTATTAAGCGCTTACTATGTGCAAAGCACTGTTCTAAGCGCTGGGGTAGATACAAGGTAATCAAGTTGTCCCACGTGGGGCTCACAGACTTAATCCCCATTTTCCAGATGAGGGAACGGAGGCCCAGAGAAGCGAAGTGACTTGCCCAAAGTCCCACAGCTGACAAGTGGCGGAGCCGGGATTTGAACCCATGACCTCTGACTCCAAAGCCCGAGCTCTTTCCACTGAGGCACGCTGCTTCTCTGATCATTGACTCTCTGAAAGGCCACGTCCACGGCCCCAAAGCCACTGTGGCCCGTTTTCCCACCGAGAGGCGGGTGCCTGCTCTGCGACCTTGGGGAGCACAATTTCCCCGTACCTCAGTTTCCTCATCTATAAAATGGGGGTGTGAATTCCTGCTCTCTCTCCCCTTTAGACGGTAAACTCCGTGGAGAACAATAATAATAATAATGGCATTTATTAAGCGCTTACTATATACAAAGCACTGTTCTAAGCGCTGGGGAGGTTGCAAGGTGATCAGGTTGTCCCACGGGGGGCTCACAGTCTTCATCCCCATTTTCCAGATGAGGTAACTGAGGCCCAGAGAAGTGAAGTGATTTGCCCAAAGTCACACAGCTGACAATTGGCGGAGCCGGGATTTGAACCCATGACCTCCGACACCAAAGCCCAGGTTCTTTTCCACTGAGCCACGCTGCTTCTCTGGAGAACCGATATGAGGTCCAGTCTGATTGTATTATCTCCCCACTCAGTCAGTCAATTGTATTTATTGAGGGCTTACTGTGTGTGGAGCACTGTACTAAGCGCTCGTGAGAATCCAACAGAACAATATAACAGACATATTCCCTACGCACAACAAGCTTACAGTCTAAAGCGGGAGACAGGCATAAATAATTACAGGTGCGTACATAGCGCTTGACACAAGTGCTTAACGAATCCCTTAATTACCACCATTATTATCTTGAACTTTCCCCAAGCACTCAGTACAGTACTCCCAGTGGGCGTTCAGAAAGTATCATCCTCTAGGCTGGTAGCTCATTCTGGGCAGGGAACGTGTTGGCTAATTCTGTCGTCTGGTTCAGCGGCGGAGTCGGGATTAGAACCCACATCCTCTGCCGCGCAGGCCCGGGCGCCGTCCACGAAGCCACGCTGCTTCTCAGTGATCGATGGCCAATGTTGCCAACTTGTCCTTCCCCAGCGCTTAGTACAGTGCTCTGCACACAGTAAGCGCTCAATAAATACGATTGATTGATTGATTGATGGATGGATTGATTATTACGATGGATTGAGAAGCAGCGTGGCTCAGTGGAAAGAGCGCGGGCTTGGGAGGCAGAGGTCATGGGTTCGAATCCCACCTCTCCCACATGTCTGCTGTGTGACCTTGGGCAAGTCTCTTCGCTTCTCTGAGCCTCAGTTACCTCATCTGTAAAATGGGGATTAAGACTGTGAGCCCCACGTGGGGCAACCTGATCACTCTGTATCCCCCCAAGCGCTTAGAACAGTGCTCTGCACATAGTAAGCGCTTAACAAATGCCAACATTATTATTTTTATTATTATTATTATTATTACTATTGCCTAGACGGTTTGTCGGGCGGGAAGAGGCTTGTTCGCTCCCTCCGGCCTCTCTCCCGCAGCTCGGATTTTCCCTCCGCTTTTTCCTCTGTGCGAGAGGCCCCCGCCTAAGGGAAAGGGTAATTGGCAGCAATGCTGTGTGCAGTTTGCCCACAGCCAAAAATAATATTTGCACAAGTCCATGGCACGGAGAAATTGGCTTTCCCGGAGCCCGTTTCACCCTCCTTCCCTGTCTGACTCTCCCTTCCTCCTCGGCCGTCTCCCGATCCGTTCCATCTCGTTTCAAGGAAAAGTCTCCGGCAGCCAAAGATGAGGAAAGGTGCCCCTGAGCCTGGGTTTGTCCTTCATTCATTTATTCGTTCAATCAATCAATCAATCAATCGTATTTCTTGGGCGCTTACTGTGTGCAGACCGCTGTACTATGCTCTTGGGAGAGTCCAATATAACCATAAATTCTGAGATAGATAGATGAGATAATCGGTCAATCGGTCGTGCTTATTGAGCGCTCGGGGCAGGTGAGGCCGGGCTGGCGGGAGGGAGCAGATAAGCCCAGGCCTGAGTTCTAATCCTGTCGCCTGCCTGCCGTGTGACCTTGGGCTAGTCACTTCAATCGATCAATTCTATTTATTTTATTTTGTTAGTATGTTTGGTTTTCTCTCCTCCTTTTAGACTGTGAGCCCACTGTTGGGTAGGGACCGTCTCTAGATGTTGCCAATTTGGACTTCCCAAGCGCTTAGCACAGTGCTCTGCACACAGTAAGCGCTCAATAAATACGATTGATGATGATGATGATGATTTATTGAGCGCTCGTGTGCGGAACACTGTACTGAGCGCTTGCGAGATTCCCATACAACAGAGGACTCCCCCAGGTGCTCTGCACTCAGTAAGCATTCAATAAATACCCTTGATGATGATGATGATGATGTTCACCTCAAGGCCTCCCGCTCCCTGGAACCAACGACTTCATTCCATCTCCTCTTCTGCATCTATACCAATCAATCAATGGTATTTACTGAGCATTTACTGTGTGTGGAACACTGTACTAAGCGCTTGGAAGAGGTCAATACAACAGAATTGGTAGACACGTTCCCGGCCCTCAAGGAGCTGACGGCCTGGAGGGGGAGATAGATTAATCAATCAGTTGATGGTATTTATTGAGAATTTACTGTGTGCAGAGCACTGTACTGAGTGCTTAGGAGAGTCCAGTACAACAGAGTTGGTAGACAACTTCTTTGCCCACAACGAGCTGACAGTCTAGTAGGGACCGTCTCTAGATGTTGCCGACTTGTCCTTCCCAAGTGCTTAGTACAGTGCTCCGCACACAGTAAGCGCTCAATAAATATGATTAAATGAATAATAATAATAATGGCATTTATTAAGCGCTTACTATGTGCAAAGCACTGTTCTAAGCGCTGGGGAGGTTACAAGGAGATCAGGTTGTCCCACATGGGGCTGACAATCTTAATCCCCATTTTACAGATGAGGGAACTGAGGCTCAGAGAAGTGAAGCGACTTGCCCAAGGTCACACAGCAGACAGGTGGTGGAGCTGGGATTCGAACCCATGACCTCTGACTCCAAAGCCCGGGCTCTTCTCCACTGAGCCACGCTGCTCCTCTAAATGAATGACATATGTTTGTATGTATTTACTACTCTATTTTATTTGTACATATTTATTCTATTTATTTTATTTTGTTAATATGTTTTGTTTTGTTCTCTGTCTCCCCCTTCTAGACTGTGAACCCGCTGTTGGGTAGGGACCGGCTCTCTATGTTGCCAATTTGGACTTCCCAAGTGCTTAGTACAGTGCTCTGCACACAGTAAGTGCTCAATAAATACCACTGAATGAATGAATGAGCTTATAATAATGATGGTATTTGTTAAGCACTTACTATGTGCCAAACACTGTTCTACTCGTTAGGGGAGATACAAGGTGATCAGGTTGTCCCACGTGGGGCTCACAGTCTTAATGCCCATTTTACAGACGAGGTCACTGAGGCCCCGAGAAGCTAAGTGACTTGCCCAAAGTCACCCGGCTGACAAGTGGCGGAGCCGGGATTAGAACCCACGACCTGTATATATGTTTGTACATATTTATTACTCTATTTATTTATTTATTTTACTTGTACATATCTATTCTATTTATTTTATTTTGTTAGTATGCTTGGTTTTGTTCTCTGTCTCCCCCTTTTAGACTGTGAGCCCACTGTTGGGTAGGGACCGTCTCTATATGTTGCCAACTTGGACTTCCCAAGCGCTTAGTCCAGTGCTCTGCACACAGTAAGCGCTCAATAAATACGATTGATTGATTGATTGACCTCTGACTCCCAAGCCCGGGCTCTTTCCACTGAGCCACGCTGCTTCTCCAGTGGTCTAAAGCGTCCAGTCTAGATATAAAGTGATAAAATTATACCACATTATCCTAGCAGGTGGGCCAGGCTCATGAGGAGAAGCAGGATGGAGGTCGAGCCGGGATAGAGACGATTCCGGATGTCTGCCTATTTCCATGCTTAACTGCACCTACCCTGATTATCTTCTATCTTCCCCAGTGCTTAGATACATAGTAAGCGCTTAACAAATACCACAGTCATTATTGATTGGATAAGTTGGTATCTGCCCAATGGTTTTCCTCCCCAGATGAAGAGGCTCAGACGAAAGAAGGTCCTGAGGAAAGTCGCCTCCCAACTTGAGACTCTAACCGGTTTGCTTCGGGCTGGGAAAATGGACTTTTCCACCGGACAGTTTGACGGATGAAGGCTGGGGGGACGGGGTGGCGTGTGAGCCGGACCCCAAGTCTCGCTCATCCCATCTCTGACGGGACCAGAGAGTTTCCCGTCAGGGCTGAGGAGCCCCAAAGTGTTGGCTCCTTGAAGCCTGCCCCTTCCCAATCCTCATCCCACGCCGATCTGTACTTCCCAAGCGCTTCGCCCAGTGCTCTGCACACAGTAAGCGCTCAGTAAATACGATTAAATGAATGACTGAATGAACTCCTGCCCCCTTTCCACCCTCACGCTCGGAGCGAGAGCTGACAAGACCTGAGAATTTCCAGTCAGGCCTGAAGAGACCCCAAATGGCGACTCTCGGGCCCGTTGGCTCTTCAAAGCCATCCCTCATCCCTCCAACAATCCCTACCCGCTTCACACCCTATTTTCAGCTCGACAAGGCGGCTCCCTGGCCCCAAGGGCCGACAAGAGCTTCCAGTCGGGGCCAAGGAGATCGAAAATGGTGGCTCTCGGGCCTGTTGTCTCTTCGAAGCCTGCCTCCCTCCCTCTCTCTCCGCCCCGGCGCTGGAAAAATCGGGCACCGATCCGAGCAGATTAAGATCCACGGTCCACCCGGCCCCTCCTCTAGGAAGTCAGCGCACTGACAACGCCTGGAAAAGAGGCATCTCCGCCTTATCTCCTCCCGCCCCTATCCCTCCCACCCCGGTCGCCCCATCCTCTCCAACTCACCCCTCTCCTGCAGACCTTGACCCCGGGGGATCCCGGCAGGGATGTGGGGGGGTTCCCTGGAGCCTCTCCTCTCTCCTCCCCGGAAGCCGGGAGCGGTAGTGGCGGCGGAGGACGGGCCAACCGGGGGCCGGGGTAGACCCCGAGCCTCGATCTACAAAATTCTTTTCATCTGTGTTTTGATGGGTTGGTGCTCGAGGCCCAGAATATTTGGTTGGTGAGTCACGGTAATTACAGCTGAGGGAGGCACCGAGGAGAACAGAAACCAAGCACGCTCCCGAAAAAGCCCTCCTCGCGGAGGCCTTACCCTGGAGGAGCACGGGAGAGGCTCCTCTGGTTCGTCAGCTGGGTGTATCCGTTGCCTACACTTTTCCGGACCCCAAAAAGACATCTTCTAAGGCAGAGGTGGGAGATTTGAGCGTCTCTCCCTCTCTGCCCCTCCTTCCCGGGGACGTACACATCTCCCCAAGCAGCCAACCCATGTTCAGCTCCTCATATTCCCCCAAGCGCTTACTACGCAGGAAGCGCTCACTAAATACGACTGAAGGAATTCTGGGACGAGATGGTAGAGAGGGAAAGATGTCCCCGTGGCTCTGCGTCCCGCTCTTCTTTTCCGGCATCCTTCCCTCTTCTCCTGCCGAGCGGAACCAACTGGGCAGATCTCCTGGAGATTTTCCCTGCTTGCTGTCCTTCCCCGGGGAACCCCGCCTACTCCGTCCTTCCAGCTGCAGCTGTGGGCGTGCAAGGGAGATACACGTGTGCGAGGGTGGGGGTGTAATATGCGCCCACGGGCATGAGCGATTTTTGGCAGGTGGGGAGAGAGGGCTTCTCTCGATGCTGATAAGCGAGGGCGGAGGGGTTTCCCTGGATGTGGCAATACTAATAATTGCGGCTTTTGCTAAGGGCCTCCTATGTACCAAGGAGTGATAATAATCATGATGGTAGTACATTAAGCGCTCAATAAATACGATTGAATGAACGCATGAATATTGGTTAAGCGCTTATTATGTGCCAGGCACCGCACTAAGAGCTGGGGTGGATACAAGCAATCTGGTGGGACAAGTTCCTGTCCCCTGTTGGGCTCACGGTCTCAATCCCCACTTTACAGATGAGGCAACTGAGGCCCAGAGAAGTGAAGTGACTTGCCCAAGGTCACACAGGAGACAAGCGGCGATGCCAGGATTGGAACCCATGACCTTCTGACTCTCAGGTCTGTGCTCTGCCTGCTATGCTGCTCCAACAATAATGATGGTATTTGTTAAGTGCTTGCTATGTGACAGACACTATACTAAGCGCCGGGGTGGATATAGTCACTAACCCCTCTGACCCATCTAACCTCTGGGGTAACTCGGGGTGATAATAATAATAATAATGATAATAACAATAGTGGTATTTGTTAAGTGCTTACTATGTGATGGACACTATACTAAGCGCCGGGTGGATATAGTCACTAACCCCTCTGACCCATCTAACCTCTGGGGTAACTCGGGGTGGCTCGGGGTGATAATAATAATAATAATGATAATAACAATAGTGGTATTTGTTAAGTGCTTACTATGTGACGGACACTATACTAAGCGCCGGGGTGGATATAGTCACTAACCCCTCTGACCCATCTAACCTCTGGGGTAACTCGGGGTGGCTCGGGGTGATAATAATAATAATAATAATGATAATAACAATAGTGGTATTTGTTAAGTGCTTACTATGTGACAGACACTATACTAAGCTCCGGGGTGGATATAGTCACTAACCCCTCTGACCCATCTAACCTCTGGGGTAACTCGGGGTGGCTCGGGGTGATAATAATAATAATAATAATGATAATAACAATAGTGGTATTTGTTAAGTGCTTACTATGTGACAGACACTATACTAAGCACCGGGGTGGATATAGTCACTAACCCCTCTGACCCATCTAACCTCTGGGGTGGCTCGGGGAATAATAATAATAATAATAATGATAATAGTGGTATTTGTTAAGTGCTTACTATATAACAGGTACTATTTTATGGTATTTGTTAAGCGCTGGAGTCGATTACAAGGAAATCACGCTGGACACAGTCCCCTGTCCCACATGGGGCTCACGGTTTTAATCCCCATTGTACAGATGAGGAAAGTGAGGCACAGAAGTGAAGTGACTCACCCAAGATCACACAGCAAGGGAGTAGCGGAGCTACTCAGTGTGGCCCAGCGCATAGAGCCAGAGTCAGAGGGACCTGGGTTCTAATTCCACTCTGAAATCCCTACCCTCAAGGAGCTTACCATCTACCATGTGCAAATCAATCAATCAATCAATCAATCGTATTTATTGAGCACTTACTGTGTGCAGAGCACTGTACTAAGCGCTTGGGAAGTCCAAATTGGCAACATATAGAGACAGTCCCTACCCAACAGTGGGCTCACAGTCTAAAAGGGGGAGACAAAGCACGGACCTAAGCACTTGGGAGAGTCTGAGTGGATAGACATCTCCTCCCCCTTTTAGACTGTGAGCCCACTGTTGGGTAGGGACTGTCTCTATATGTTGCCAATTTGTACTTCCCAAGCGCTTAGCACAGTGCTCTGCACATAGTAAGCGCTCAATAAATACGATTGATGATGATAGACATGATCCCTGCCCTCAAGGGCACTGTCCTGACTGTTCAGTGAGTCCAATACAGTCTGCAGACACAATCGTTGCCCTAGAGGAGCTCACAGTCTCCCACGTGCAGAGCACTGTATTGTGCGCTTGGGAGAGTCCAATGGAGTTGATAGACAGGATCCCTACCCTCGAGGAGCTTCCAGTCCAGGGGACCCGGAGGCACATGCATCTCTGATGTGAGCGTCCCCCTCTTCCCAACCTCCTCACTGTGCCTCGTTCTCGCCCGTCCTGCCGTCGACCCCCGGCCCACGTCCTCCCCCTGGCCCGGAATGCCCTCCTTCCGCCCATCTGCCAAGCTCGCTCTCTTCCTCCCTTCAAAGCCCTACTGAGAGCTCACCTCCTCCAGGAGGCCTTCCCACATTGAGCCCCCTTTTTCCTCTCCTCCTCCCCATCGCCCCCGCCCTACCTCCTTCCCCTCCTCACAGCACCTGAATATATTTGTAAAGATTTATTACTCTTTATTTTACTTGTACATATTTACTAGTCTATTCTGTTAATGATGTGCATTTAATCAATCAATCAATCAATCGTATTTATTGAGCGCTTACTGTGTGCAGAGCACTGTACTAAGCGCTTGGGAAGTACAAGTTGGCAACATATAGATCAGTCCCTACCCAACAGTGGGCTCACAGTCTAGAAGGGGGAGACAGAGAACAAAACCAAACATATTAGCAAAATAAAATAAATAGAATAGATATGTACAAGTAAAATAAATAAATAAATAGAGTAATAAATATGTACAAACATATATACATATATATCATCATCAATCGTATTTATTGAGCGCTTACTGTGTGCAGAGCACTGTACTAAGTGCTTGGGAAGTACAACCTGGCAACATATAGAGACAGTCCCTACCCAACAGTGGGCTCACAGTCTAAAGGAATAATAATAATAATGATTGCATTTATTAAGGGCTTACTATGTGCAAAGCACTGTTCTAAGCGCTGGGGGGGGTTACAAGGTAACCAGATTGTCCCACGGGGGGGCTCACAGCCTCCCCATTTTACAGATGAGGGAACTGAGGCCCAGAGAAGTGAAGTGACTTTCCCAAAGTCACACAGCTGACAAGTGGCAGAGTCGGGATTTGAACCCATGACCTCTGACTCCAAAGCCCAGGCTCTCTCCACTGAGCCACGCTGCTTCACATGCTTCACATATATATATGTATATTATACATATATGTACACATATATACATATATATGTATATTATATGTATGTTTAGCTTTAATTCTATTTGTTCTGACGATTTTGACACCCGTCTCCATGTTTTGTTCTGTTGTCTGTCTCCCCCCTTCTAGACTGTGAGCCCGCTGTTGGGTAGGGACCGTCTCCAGATGTTGCCGAATTGGACTTCCCAAGCGCTTAGTACAGTGCTCTGCACACAGTAGGTGCTCAATAAATACAATTGAATGAATGAATGAATGGTTCCAGCCAAGTGGAAAAGTTTTTTCCTGCCTCTCCTGGAATCTCTCCGGGAAAGCTCCTCTGCAGCGCCCCCTGGTGGCCCGAGACAGGAAGGCACGAACCGCTTTGAAAAATAGTAATTATTATTATTATTATTAGTAGTAGTAGTAGTATTAATATAGTAATTAATTAATTTATTTATCAAGTAATTAATAAAGTAGTATTATTATTAGTATTAGTATTATTACTAATAATAATACTAATACTAATAATAATACTGGCATTTATTAAGCGCTTACTATGTGCAAACCACTGTCCTAAGCGCTGGGGAGGTTACAAGGTGATCAGGTTGTCCCACGGGGGGGCTCACAGTCTTCATCTGTATCTATGCATAAAAACTGTATATATGTTTACATATATGTTGAGAGAAGCAGCGTGGCTCAGTGGAAAGAGCCCGGGCTTTGGAGTCAGAGGTCATGGGTTCGAATCCCGGCTCCGCCACATGTCTGCTGTGTGGCCTTGGGCAAGTCACTTCACTTCTCTGAGCCTCAGTTCCCTCATCTGGAAAATGGGGATTAAGACTGTGAGCCCCACGTGGGACAACCTGATCACTTTGTATCCCCCCCAGCGCTTAGAACAGTGCTTTGCATATAGTAAGCGCTTAACAAATGCCACCATTATTATTATTACATGTTTGTAGGTATTTATTACTCTATTTATTTTATTTGTACATATTTATTCCATTTATTTTATTTTGTGAATATGTTTTGTTTTGCTCTCTGTCTCCCCCTTCTAGACTGTGAGCCCACTGTTGGGGAGGGACCGTCTCTAGATGTTGCCAACTTGGACTTTCCAAGCGCTTAGTCCAGTGCTCTGCACACAGTAAGCGCTCAATAAATAAGATTGAATGAATGAATGAATGAATCCCCATTTTACAGATGAGGGAACTGAGGCCCAGAGAAGTGACTTAATAATAATAATAATGGCATTCATTAAGCGCTTACTATGTGCAAAGCACTGTTCTAAGCGCTGGGGAGGTTACAAGGGGATCAGGTTGTCCCACGGGGGACTCACAGTCTTCATCCCCATTTTACAGATGAGGGAACTGAGGCCCAGAGAAGTGAAGTGACTTGCCCAAAGTCACACAGCTGACAATTGGCGGAGCCAGGATTTGAACCCCTGACCTCTGACTCCAAAGCCCGGGCGCTTTCCACTGAGCCACGCTGCTTCCCTAAGCGCTTCCCTTAAATGCTTACTATGTGCCAGGAGCTGTAATAATATAATAATTGTGGCATTTGTTAAGCGCTTACTATGTGCCTGGAACTGTAATAATAATAACAATTGTGGCATTTGTTAAGCACTTACTATGTGCTTGGAACTGTAATAATAATTGTGGTATTTGTTAAGCACTTACTATGTGCCTGGAACTACAATAATAATAATAATTGTATTTGTTAAGCGTTTACTATGTGCCTAAGCGCTTAGTACAGTGCTCTGCACGCAGTAAGCGCTCAATAAATATGACTGAATGACTGAATGAATGTGCCTGGAATTATAATAATAATAATTATTGGGGTATTTTTTAAGCGCTTACTGTGGGCCTGGCACTGTAATAATAATAATAATTGTGGTGTTTGTTAAGTGCTTACTGTGTGCCAGGCACTGGACTAAGCACTGGTGGGAATACAAGCAAATTGGGTTGGACACGACTGTATTATATTGTACTCTCCCAAGCGCTTAGTACAGTACTTTGCATACAGTAAGCGCTCAATAAATGATTGAATGAATGAATGAATAAATGAATAATAATAATAGTGGTATTTGTTAAGCGCTTACTATGTGCAAAGCACTGTTCTAAGCGCTGGGGGGGATACAAGGCGATCAGGTTGTCCCACTTGGGGCTCACAGTCTTAATCCCCATTTTACAGATGAGGTAACTGAGGCACAGAGAAGTGAAGTGGCTTGCCCCAGGTCACACAGCTGACAAGTGGCAGAGCTGGGATGACACAGTCCCTGTCCCACTTGGGCTCACAGTCTGAATCCCCATTTTACAGATGAGGTAACTGAGGCACAGAGAAGTGAAGTGGCTTGCCCCAGGTCACACAGCTGACAAGTGGCAGAGCTGGGATGACACAGTCCCTGTCCCACACGGGCTCACAGTCTGAATCCCCATTTTACAGATGAGGTAACTGAGGCACAGAGAAGTGAAGTGGCTTGCCCAAGGTCACACAGCTGACAAGTGGTAGAGCTGGGATGACACAGTCCCTGTCCCACACGGGCTTACAGTCTGAATCCCCATTTTACAGATGAGGGAACCGAGGCACAGACAGCTGAAATGACTTGCCCAAGGTCACACAGCAGACAAGTGGCGGAGCCGGGATTAGAACCCAGGTCCTTCTGGCCCCCAGGTCCGGGCTCTATCCACTAGGCCACACGGCTTCTCATCTTTAAGGTGCTGGTTGGAAAATTGGCTTCTTAAAAATTTCAGGCAGGAGTTCCAGGTTTTGGGTAGAAAGTTGCCATGCCTAATCAGAGAAACAATACTTAATAATAATAATGGCATTTATTAAGCACTTACTATGTGCTAAGCACTGTTCTAAGCACTGGGAGGGGGGATACAGCACTTATGTACACGTACTTATATACATATTTGTAATTTATTTATTTATATTAATGTCTGTCTCCCCCTCTAGACTGTAAACTCGTTGCAGGTAGGGAGTCTGTTATATTGTTATACTGGACTCTCCCAAGCGCTTAGTACAGTGCTCTGCACACAGTAAGCGCTCAATAAATACGATTGATTGATTGATTGATTGAATCAAGGCGGTCTAGAGGAAAGAGCCCAGGCCCGGGAATCAGAGGATCTGGATTCTAATCCGCTTGTCTGCTGTGTGACCTCGGGCAAGTTGCTTCATTTATCTGGGCCTCAGTTCCCTCATCTGCAAAATGGGGACTCCACACCTGTTCTCCCTCCTAGACTATGAATTCCATGCGGGATAGGGATGGTGATTAACTTTTATCTACCCCAGGGCTTAGTATCATCAATCAATCGTATTTATTGAGCGCTTACTGTGTGCAGAGCACTGTACTAAGCGCTTGGGAAGTACAAGTTGGCAACATAGAGAGACAGTCCCTACCCAACAGTGGGCTCACAGTCTAAAAGGGGGAGACAGAGAACAAAACCAGTAGTTTGCACATAGTAAGCGCTTAAAAAAGATGGTGGAGACACCCCTAGGGAGAATGGGAGGAAGCTGAGCCTTTTTCCCATCCTATTTTCCAGCCAAAAGTGTCTTCTGGGAAGCGTCTAAAGAAGCTGCGTGGCCTAGCGGAAACAGCCCGGTTTCGGGGAGTCGGAGGACCTGGGTTTTAATTCAGCCTCCAACACTTGTCTGGTTTGTGACCTTGGACAACTCAATCAATCAATCAATCAATCAATCAATAAATGGTGTTTATTGAGCGCAGGGCGCACTGTACTAAGCAAAAGAATAGGTGGGCATAATCCCTCCTCACAAAGAGTTTATAACCTTCTCTTAAGGTGGGGATTAAGACTGTGAGCCCCCCGTGGGACAACCTGATCACCTTGTAACCCCCCCCCCAGCGCTTAGAACAGTGCTTTGCACATAGTAAGTGCTTAATAAATGCCATTATTATTATTATTATTATTCTCTGTGCCTCAGTTACCCCTCTGTAAAATGGGGATTGAATAACTTTCCTCCATCACATTTAAACTGGGAGCCCCATGTGGCTACACTTAGTGTAGTGCTTGGCACATAGTGCGTGCTGCTTAACAAATTCCACGCTTCTTTCATCATTATCATTAATCCTGAAGTCCGCCACTTACCTGCTGTGAGATCTTGGGCAAATCACTTCACTTCTCTGGGCCTCAGTTCTCTCATCTGTGAAATGGGGATTCAATACCCGCTCTCCCTCCTCCTCAGACTATCAATCAATCAATCAGTCGTGTTTATTGAGCGCTTACTGTGTGCAGAGCACAGTTCGAAGCGCTTGGGAAGTACAAGTTGACTATGATGATCTTGCATCTACCCCAGCGCTTACTACAGGGCTTGGCACAGAGTAAGAGCTTAACAAATACCGCAGTTATTATTAAATCACATCCAGAGGAGGCCTGAGGTTTGAGCTACTCCCCGTGAGTCCCATCTTTGAGCGTGGCACAGAGAGGGGGTGACAGACCCCCGAGCCTTCTCCTCACAGCTCTGTACGGCAGTCGATCAATCAATAGTATTTACTGAGCGCTTACTGCGTACGGAGCATTGGGAGAGAACAATGCAACAGAGTTGGTAGTCGTGTTCTCTGCCCACAACGAGCTTACCGTCTAGAGGGCGAGACGGATATTTATATACATAAATAAGTGACGGATCTGGACATAAGGGCTACGGGAAGTGCCGAGGGAAGGGGGCCTTAAAGGAAGCAAATCAGGGCGATGCAGAAGGGAGTGGGAGAAGAGGAAACCTTTGTCTTTGTCCGTTCTTTTTCCTCTCTGCAGTTTGAGAGCCGGGGGAAACTCCTCTCCCGTGATCAGAGAGGGCCCAGTCATCACTAATCATATTTATTGAGCGCTTACTGTGTGCAGAGCACTGTACTAAGTCCAGGGTCCCATCTGAAAACGGGGGTCTCCTCCCTGCCAGAAACCCCCAACATCCCCGTCCCTCGCCCCAGCCCCGCTCTGTTTACCTCAGGGGGTGTCTTCCTGGGTCCCGAAACCGTCCTCGTCCTCCGTCCGGGGTTGCGGGAGCTGAATCCCCGCCTTGACCGAGGCCCCGTCATTTAGACCATCTCCGGGGGGGCCCCGCGCCTCCTCCCCCCGGCCCCCCTTCCCAACCCAGATCTGAGGGGAAAACGCGAACTTGTTCCAAGGCGGATGGAAGTAAGAAGGTCGTGTCCCATGGAAGGGGGTCCCCACGGCTCCGAAGCCTCGAAGGGAGCGCGGTCGCTCGAAGTGAAGTGAGGGAAAGGAGGAAGGGACCGAGACAGGGCCGGGACGGGAGAGAAGTCGGGCCAGATGTGAGCAGCAGTGGCAGCAGCTGCGGTGAAGTCGGAGGGCTCGGGTGCGTTTTATCCAAACAGTCGCGGCTGAGCATTAACCGTGTGTGTGCCCGGGGCCTACTGGCGGAAAGGCGGCCTCCTTGGCAGTCAGTTGTATTTATTGAGTGCTTACCGTGTGCAGAGCGCTGTACTAACTGCTTGGGAGAGGACAAGAGAATGATAATAATAATGACGACGGTATTTGTTATGTGGCAGGCATTGTACTAAGCGCTGGGGTGGATACGAGCAAATCATCCCTGTCCCATGTGGGACTCACGGTCTCGATCCCCGTTTGACTGGTGGGGGAACTGAGGCCCAGAGAAGTGAAGCGACTTGCCCGAGGTCACACAGCAGGCAAGCGGCGGAGCCGGGATCAGAACCAGTGACCTGTTGACTCCAAAAGACGCATTCTCTGCCCAAAAAGGACACGGCCTTAGGGATCCCGGAAACGGCCCCCGTGGAGGGGCTGGAGTTGGCGGGGGGCTGGTTTTCCAGTGGGGTAGGTGGGCAGAGGCCGGGATCGAGGCTACTGGGGGAAAAGGTGGGAAACAATCGATCCATCAGCCTCCTCTGGACTGTCAGCTCCTTGCGGGCAGGGAACGCGCCTACCGACTCTGTTATATTGGACTCTCCCAAGTGCTTAGTAATAATAATAATAATAATAATAATGATGGCATTTATTAAGCACTTACTATGTGCAAAGCACTGTTCTAAGCGCTGGGGAATTTACAAGGTGATCAGGTTGTCCCACGTGGGGCTCACAGTCGTAATCCCCATTTTACAGAGTAAAACAGCGTGGCTCAGTGGAAAGAGCCCGGGCTTTGGAGTCAGAGGTCACGGGTTCAAATCCCGGCTCCGCCAATTGTCAGCTGTGTGACTTTGGGCAAGTCACTTCACTCCTCTGGGCCTCAGTTCCCTCATCTGGAAAATGGGGGTTAAGACTGTGAGCCCCCCGTGGGACAACCTGATCACCTCGTCACCTCCCCAGCGCTTAGAACAGTGCTTTGCACATAGTAAGCGCTTAATAAATGCCATCATTATTATTATTATTAAAACACAGAGTACAGTGCTCTGCGTACAGTAAGCGCTCAGTAAATACCATTGATTGACTGATTAGACTGTGAGCCCACTGTTGGGTAGGGACTGTCCCTATATGTTGCCAATTTGTACTTCCCAAGCGCTTAGTACAGTGCTCTGCACATAGTAAGCGCTCAATAAATACGATTGATGATGATGATGATTGACTAAGAGACAGTAAGCTTGTTGAGGGCAGAGGATGTGCCTACCAACTCTGTTATATTGGACTCTCCCAAGCACTTAATACAGTGCTCCGCCTTCTGTAAGTGCTCAATAAATACCCTTGACTGATCGATTTCCATCTGTAACCCCAACCCATGGCCCCTGCCCTCCAGAAGCTTACAGTCCAAGATGTAAGATAGGCAAGGAAGCGGGTATCACCTAGGGAACCGAGCAGGGGGAGTCCCTGAAGCGAAGCAGCGTGGCCTAATGGCTAGAGCCCAAGCCTGGGTGTGCAAAGCACCTGGGTTCTAATCCCAGCCCCGCCACTTGTCTTCAGTGTGACCTTGGGCCAGTCATTTCACTCAGGCAGAAACTCCTCACCCTGGGCTTCAAGGCTGTCCATCACCTCACCCCCTCCTACCTCACCTCCCTTCTCTCCTTCTACAGCCCAGTCCGCACCCTCCGCTCCTCTGCTGCTAATCTCCTCACCGTACCTCGTTCTCGCCTGTCCCGCCATCGACCCCCGGCCCACGTCATCCCCCGGGCCTGGAATGCCCCCAATCCCTCTGCCCATCCGCCAAGCTAGCTCTCTTCCTCCCTTCAAGGCCCTGCTGAGAGCTCACCTCCTCCAGGAGGCCTTCCCACACTGAGCCCCTTCCTTCCTCTCCCCCTCGTCCCCCTCTCCATCCCCCCGATCTTACCTCCTTCCCTTCCCCACAGCACCTGTATATATGTATATATGTTTGTACATATTTATTACTCTATTTATTTATTTATTTTACTTGTACATATCTATTCTATTTATTTTATTTTGTTAGTATGTTTGGTTTTGTTCTCTGTCTCCCCCTTTTAGACTGTGAGCCCACTGTTGGGTAGAGACTGTCTCTATATGTTGCCAATTTGTACTTCCCAAGCGCTTAGTACAGTGCTCCGCACATAGTAAGCGCTCAATAAATACGATTGATGATGATGATGACGATTTCACTCTTCTGGGCCTCAGCTCCCTCATCTGTAAAATGGGGATTAAGAGTGTGAGCCCCATGTGGGACAGGGACTGTGTCCAACCCGATTAGCTTGGATCTGTTGCCGACTTGTACTTCCCAAGCGCTTAGTACGGTGCTCCGCACACAGTAAGCGCTCAATAAATACGATCGAATGAATGAATGAATGAATCTGCCCCGGCAATTAGGACAACGCTCGGCACTTAGTAAGAACTGTGAGCCCCATGTGGGACCATGAGTCTCATGTGGGACAACTTGATTACTTTGTATCTACCCCAGCACTTAGAACAGTGCTCTGCACATAGTAAGCGCTTAATAAATGCCATCATTATTATTATTATAAATAAATACCATTAGGGGGAAAAAAAAGAGATTGGGTTCACCAAGCAGGTGGGAGGGGAGGGGGCCCCTTGGAGGCTGACACCCTGCCCAGGGAGCAAGTGTCAAATCTCCACAAGGCAGACACCCCCTAATTCCCAATCCAGCTGAGGGTCAGTGAGGAAAATGCCCTGGGCGCCTTCCGTGAGTAGTAACTGTACCTTCTGGAGCGATCCCTCCGTCTCGGCTCCTGAAAAATACAGCTCCTCCTGGATCTGTTCTGGAGCGATCCCTCTGCCTCAAATTCCTGAAAACACAGCTCCCTCTGGTCTGATCTGGAGCGGCTGTTTCGGTGGCACGATCCTTCTGCCTCAGCCCCCTGAAATCACAGTTCATTCATTCATTCAATCGTATTTACTGAGCGCTCACTGTGTGCGGAGCACTGGACTAAGCGCTTGGGAAGTCCAAGTTGGCAACATCTAGAGACGGTCCCTACCCAACAGTGGGCTCCCAGTCTAGAAGGGGGGAGACAGACAACAAAACAAACCATATTAACAAAATAAAATAAATAGAATAAATTTGTACAAATAAAATAGAGTAATAAATATGTACAAACATATATACAGGTGCTGCGGGGAGGGGAAAGAGGTAAGGCGGGGGGGATGGGGAGGGGGAGTTAATTTTAGTTAATGATGTGCTTTATTTGTTCTGATGACTTTGACACCTGTCTCCATGTTTTGTGGTCTGTCTCCCCCTTCTAGACTGTGAGCCCGTTGTTGGGTAGGGACCGTCTCTATATGTTGCCGACTTGTACTTCCCAAGCGCTTAGTACAGTGCTCTGCACACAGTAAGCGCTTAATAATAATAATAATAATGATAATAGCATTTATTAAGCGCTTACTATGTGCAGAGCACTGTTCTAAGCGCTGGGGAGGTTACAAGGTGATCAGGTTGTCCCACGGGGGGCTCACAGTCTTAATCCCCATTTTCCAGATGAGGTAACTGAGGCCCAGAGAAGTGAAGTGACTTGCCCAAAGTCACACAGCTGACAGTTGGCGGAGCCGGGATTTGAACCCACGACCTCTGACTCCAAAGCCCGGGCTCTTTCCATTGAGCCATGCTGCTTCTCCAATAAATACAACTGAGTGAATATCGACGAGGTCACTGAGGCGCCAACTCGCCCAAAGTCACACAGCCGACAATCAATCAATCAATCAATCGTATTTATTGAGCGCTTACTCTGTGCAGAGCACTGTACTAAGCGCTTGGGAAGTACAAATTGGCAACACATAGAGACAGTCCCTACCCAACAGTGGGCTCACAGTCTAAAAGGGGGAGACAGAGAACAGAACCAAACATACCAACAAAATAAAATAAATAGGATAGAAATGTACAAGTAAGATAATAAATAAATAAATAGAGTAATAAATATGTACAACCATATATACATATATACAGGTGCTGTGGGGAAGGGAAGGAGGTAAGATGGGGGGATGGAGAGGGGGACGAGGGGGAGAGGAAGGAAGGGGCTGAGTGTGGGAAGGCCTCCTGGAGGAGGTGAGCTCTCAGCAGGGCCTTGAAGGGAGGAAGAGAGCGAGCTAGACAAGCGGCGGAGCCGGGATTAGAACCCACGGCCTCTGACTCCCGAGCCTGGGCTCTTTCCACTGAGCCAAGCTGAGGAAAAGGGGAAGGAAGACGGGGATAGGGCAGGTCCCGCCCAACCCAGCCAGGGTCGAATCCCAGGAAGTAGGAGGTCAAATCGACGCCAGCCTGGATCTCGTTTTCTGAAATCCTGGCCTGTGCACCTCGTAATGAATTATCTAGCTGACGAGGCTCAGTGGGAAGAGCCCGGGCTTTGGAGTCAGAGGCCGTGGGTTCAAATCCCGGCCCCGCCACTTGTCAGCTGTGTGACTTTGGGCAAGTCGCTTCACTTCTCTGGGCCTCAGGTGCCTCATCTGGAAAATGGGGATGAAGACAGTTCATCCCTCTGGTCTGCTCTGGACCGATCCCTCGGCCTCAGCCCCCTAAAACCACAGCTCCCTCTGGTCTGTCCTGGAGCGATCCCTCGGCCTCTCTGCTCCCTCTGAGTCTGCTCCAGGGAAATCAGGGTGGGACGGGGGGCAGCTGGGACCGTGACTTTGGGCCGGACCTCCGCTTGTGGTCTCATTCATTCATTCGGTCGGATTTATTGAGCGCTTACTGTGTGCAGAGCACTGTACTAGCCGCTTGGGAAGTCCAAGTTGGCAACATGTAGAGAGGGGCCCTACCCAACAGCGGGCTCACGGTCTAGAAGAGGGAGACAGACAGCAAAACAAAACATATAAACCAAATAAAATAAATAGAATAAATATGTACAAGTAAAATAAATAGAGTAATAAATATGTACAAATATATATACACAGAGAAGCAGCGTGGCTCTGACTGGTCAGTGAGACCCAAGGCCCTTGTCCCTTGTCCCTGAGACAACCTCAGGATTAGATGGGCCCCATCCTCTTTGACCTTGGGCAAGCCACTTTACTTCTTTCGCCCTCAATTCCTACTAGTGTGCCAGGCTGGATTAAGGGCTGGGGTAGATTAAGGGCTAATCAGGTAGGACACAGTCCATGTAATAATCATAGTTGTGATCTTTGTTAAGCGCTTACTATGTGCCCGGCGCTGTACTAAGCGCTGGGGTGGATACAATCCAATCTAGTGGACACAGTCCCTGTCCCACATGGGGCTCCCGGTCTTAATCTCCCTTTTACAGATAAGGTAACTGAGGCTCGGAGAAGCTCAGCGACTTGCCCAATGTCGTACAGCAGGGATTAGAACCCAGGTCCTTCTGACTCCCATCCACTAGGCCACTCTACTTATAAGCGCTTAACAAATACCCTTTAAAAATAAAAGTCTTAACCGCTCTATGCCTCAGTTTCCTCCTCTGTAAAATGAAGATAACATCCCGGCTCTCCTCTCAGCACTTGGCATATGGAAAGCTTTTAAAATGTCCTCCCCCCAGCTCCCCGTCTCCTCTTCCCTGTGCCCATCAGCGGGATAAGCCAAATGCCAGCAGCCGGGAAGGCCGAGGACTGTGAGCCCCACGTGGGACAGGGCCTGTGCCCAACCCAATTTGCTTGTAATATATAATATTGATGGCATTTATTAAGCGCTTACTATGTGCAAAGCACTGGGGAAGATACAAGGTGATCAGGTTGCCCCACGTGGGACTCACAGTCTTAATCCCCATCTTACAGATGAGGTAACTGAGGCACAGAGAAGTGAAGTGACTTGCCCAAGTCACACAGCTGACAAGTGGCGGAGCCGGGATTTGAACCCATGACCTCTGACTCCAAAGCCCGGGCTCTTTCCACTGAGCCACGCTGCTTCTCTTGTAGCAACTCCAGCGCTTAGTACAGTGCCTGGCACAGAGTAAGCATTCAACCTGTATATATGTTTTTACGTATTTATTACTCCATTTATTTTACTTGTACGTATTCTATTTATTTTATTTTGTTAATATGTTTTGTTTTAATAATAATAATAATAATAATGGCATTTGTTAAGCATTCACTATGTGCAAAGCACTGTTCTAAGCACTGGGGAAGGTACAAGGTGATCAGGTTGCCCCACATGGGACTCACAGTCTTAATCCCCATCTTACCGAGGCACAGAGAAGTTAAGTGACTTGCCCAAGTCACACAGCTGACAAGTGGCGGAGCCGGGATTTGAACCCATGACCTCTGACTCCAAAGCCCAGGCTCTTTCCACTGAACCACGCTGCTTCTCTTGTAGCGACTCCAGCGCTTAGTACAGTGCCTGGCACACAGTAAGCATTCAACCTGTATATATGTATATATGCTTTTACGTATTTATTACTCTATTTATGTATTTATTTTACTTGTACATATTCTATTTATTTTATTTTGTTAATATGTTTTGTTCTCTGTCACCCCCTTCTAGACTGTGAGCCCACTGTTGGGCAGGGACCGTCTCTATATGTTGCCAACTTGGACTTCCCAAGCGCTTAGTACAGTGCTCTGCACACAGTAAGGGCTCAACAAATACGATTGAATGAATGAATGAATTCAATAAATACCACAATTATTATTATTATTAGGTGTCCGGTGGGTAAGAGGAGCCGGGGTCCGGGAAGGTTCATTCTCTCTCTGGTGCCCGCAGCCTCGCCCTGGACTGTCAATCAATCAATCAATAGTATTTATTGATTTGCCCTGGACTGTCAATCAATCAATCAATAGTATTTATCGAGCGCTGACTATGGGCAGAGCCCTTTACTAAGCTCTAGAGAGAAGACAGCAGAATTAGCAGACATGTTCCCAGCTCATAACGAGCTTACGGTGCAGGGGGGAGACAGACATTAATATTAAAGAATAAGTCATTTAGAATATCAGATTTAAAGATACGTGCATGTGTGGAACATTGATGATGATGATGGTATTTGTTAAGCGCTTACTATGTGCACAGCACTGTTCTAAGCACTGGGAAAGTCCAATTGGGCAACAGATAATAATAATAATGATGATGGCATTTGTTAAGTGCCTACTATGTGCAAAGCACTGTTCTACACGCTGGGAAAGTCCAATTTGGCAAGAGATAATAATAATAATAATAACAATAATAATAATGATGGTATTTGTTAAATGCTTACTATGTGCAAAGCACTGTTCTAAGCACTGGGAAAGTCCAATTGGGCAACAGATAATAATAATAAGGATGATGGTATTTGTTAAGTGCTTACTATGTGCAAAGCACTGTTCTAAGCGCTGGGAAAGTCCAATTTGGCAAGAGATAATAATAATAATAATAACAATAATAATAATGATGGTATTTGTTAAACGCTTACTATGTGCAAAGCAGTGTTCTAAGCACTGGGAAAGTCCAATTTGGCAACAGGTAATAATAATAATAATAATAACAATAATAATAATGATGGTATTTGTTAAACGCTTACTATGTGCAAGTGTGACTGTGAGCCCACTGTTGGGTAGGGACTGTCTCTATATGTTGCCAATTTGTACTTCCCAAGCGCTTAGTACAGTGCTCTGCACATAGTAAGTGCTCAATAAATACGATTGATGATGATGATGATGATGATGCTGTGCAAAGCACTGTTCTAAGCACTGGGAAAGTCCAATTGGGCAACAGATAATAATAATAATGACGATGGTATTTGTTAAGCGCTTACTATGTGCAAAGCACTGTCCTAAGCGCTGGGAAAGTCCAATTCGGCATCATTCATTCATTCATTCAATTGTATTTATTGAGCGCTTACTGTGTGCAGAGCACTGTACTAAGCGCTTGGGAAGTACAAGTTCATTCATTCATTCAATTGTACTTATTGAGCACTTACTGTGTGCAGAGCACTGTACTAAATGCTTGGGAAGTACAAGTTCATTCATTCAATTGTATTTATTGAGCGCTTACTGTGTGCAGAGCACTGTACTAAGCGCTTGGGAAGTCCAAGTTGGCAACATATAGAGGCGGTCCCTACCCAACAGTGGGCTCACAGTCTAGAAGGAGGAGCCAAGAAAACAGAACAAAACATATTAACAAAATAAAAGAAACAGAATAGTAAATATGTACAGGTAAAATAAATAGAGTAATAAATCTGTACAAACATATATACAGGTGCTGTGGGGAGGGGAAGGAGGTAGGGCCAAACATCTAAGGCCAGAAGTACCTATCTATTCTATTTATTTTATTTTGTTAGTATGTTTGGTTTTGTTCTCTGTCTCCCCCTTTTAGACTGTGAGCCCACTGGTGGGCAGGGTCTGTCTCTAGATGTTGCCAACTTGGACTTCCCAAGCGCTTAGTACAGTGCTCTGCACACAGTAAGCACTCAATAAATACGATTGATGATGAGAAGTGGCCAGAGTTTGGGCAGGGAGCTGGAAGACAGCTGAGATCCGGAGGGGCCGAGGGATGATTTATTAGGTCTTGGCATCAGGCGTGGAGACCCCCACAAGGAGAATAGATTGGGGTCACCCCCTCCCACCGCCCCCCCCCGTGTCCTTCCGATCCCAGCTCATCCCGTCTCCCGGTTTCCGGACGCCTGGGTGTCTCCGGCTCCGTGTCCTGTTTGGGGGTCGGAGGGTCAGGGGGTTGAGGGGTCACCCTATGGGGACGGGGAGCGGAGCCCATCGCGGAGGGAAAACTAGGAGATAACTCCACATCCGCCGCACGTGGGGAATTTGGGAGCCGGGATGGGGGGGAAGATGCTTGATAAAAAGGCCACTTCTGGTCCTCAAGGCCACGGTCACCATGGGAAAGGCCAGGCGGGAGTTTGCTGAGCATTCATTCAATCATATTGAGCGCTTACTGTGTGCAGGACACTGTACTAAGCGCTTGGGAAGTCCAAGGCGGCAACATATAGGGACGGTCCCTACCCAACAACGGGCTAGAAGGGGGAGACAGACGACAAAACAAAGCATGTGGACGGGTGTCGAGTCGTCAGAACAAATAGATTCAAAGCTAAATGTGCATCATTAACAAAATTAAATCAATCAATCAATCGTATTTATTGAGCGCTTACTGTGTGCAGAGCACTGTACTAAGCGCTTGGGAAGTCCAAGTCGGCAACATATAGGGACGGTCCCTACCCAACAACGGGCTCACGGGCTAGAAGGGGGAGACAGACGACAAAACAAAACATGTGGACGGGTGTTGAGTCGTCAGAACATATAGAATTAAAGCTAAATGCGCATCATTAGCAAAATTAAATAGAATCAATCAATCAATCGTATTTATTGAGCGCTTACTGTGTGCAGAGCACTGTACTAAGCGCTTGGGAAGTCCAAGTTGGCAACATCTAGAGACAGTCCCTACCCAACAATGGGCTCACAGTCTAAAAGGGGGAGACAGAGAACAAAACCAAACATACTAACAAAATAAAATAAATAGAATAGACATGTACAAGTAAAATAAATAGAGTAATAAATATGTACAGACACATATACGTATATACAGGTGCTGTGGGGAAGGGAAGAAGGTAAGATGGGGGGGATGGAGAGGGGGACGAGGGGGAGAGGAAAGAAGGGGCTCAGTCTGGGAAGGCCTAGTAATAGAATAGTATAGTAAGTAGAATAGCAAATATGTACAAGTAAAATAAATAGAGTAATCATCATCATCAATCGTATTTATTGAGCACTTACTGTGTGCAGAGCACTGTACTAAGCGCTTGGGAAGTCCAAGTTGGCAACATATAGGGACAGTCCCTACCCACCAGTGGGCCCACAGTCTAAAAGGGGGAGACAGAGAACAAAACCAAACATACTAACAAAATAAAATAAATAGAATAGATAGATACAAGTAAAATAAATAGAGTAATAAATATGTACAGACACATATACATATATACAGGTGCTGTGGGGAAGGGAAGGAGGTAAGATGAGGGGATGGAGAGGGGGACGAGGGGGAGAGGAAAGAAGGGGCTCAGTCTGGGAAGGCCTAGTAATAGAATAGTATAGTAAGTAGAATAGTAAATATGTACAAGTAAAATAAATAGAGTAATAAATCGGTACAAACATATATACAGGTGCTGTGGGGAGGGGAAGGAGGTAGGGCGGAGGGGATGGGGAGGGGGAGGAGAGGAAAAAGGGGGCTCAGTCTGACCACGCGAAACTCGGCATGCAATAATAGCTCACACTTCTTTTAGACTATCCCAATGCATTCAGTAGGTGCTCGACGCAGACGTGGGTTCTAATCCTGCCTCTGCCACTTGTCTGCTGGGGGATCTTGGGAGAATCGCTTCACTTCTCTGGGCCTCAGTTACTTCATTCATTCATTCATTCATTCAATCGTATTTATTGAGCGCTTACTGTGTGCAGAGCACTGTACTAAGCGCTTGGGAAGTCCAAGTTGGCAACATATAGAGACGGTCCCTACCCAACAGCGGGCTCACAGTCTCAAATATGTACAAGTAAAATAAATTATTATTGTTATTATTATTATTAGGGTATAGAACTAGGTGTCAGAGGACCTGCCACTCTGCCACTTGTCTGCTGGGGGATCTTGGGAGAATCGCTTCACTTCTCTGGGCCTCAGTTACTTCATTCATTCATTCTTCATTCATTCAATCGTATTTATTGAGCGCTTACTGTGTGCAGAGCACTGGACTAAGTGCTTGGGAAGTCCAAGTTGGCAACATATAGAGACGGTCCCTACCCAACAGCGGGCTCACAGTCTAAAATATGTACAAGTAAAATAAATTATTATTGTTATTATTATTATTAGGGTGTACAGCTAGGTGTCAGAGGACCTGCCGCTCTGCCACTTGTCTGCTGTGTGCCTTTGGACTCGCCACTTGACCTCTCTGTGCCTCAGTTTCCTCATCTGTAACATGGAGATAAAACTCCTGTCTCCCCCACTCCCCGCCCGGGGATTGAGATTGTGAGCCCCACGTGGGACAGGGACAGTTTCCAACCCGATTTGCTTGTATCCACACCAGTGCTTAGTACAGTGCCTGGCACATAGTAAGCGCTTAACAACTACTATTATCTATAGACTGTGAGCCCGTTGTGGGCAGGGAAAGTGTCTGTTGTTGCAGTGTACTCTTCCAAGTGCTTAGTACGCAGCGTGGCTCAGTGGAAAGAGCCCGGGTTTGGGAGTCCGAGGTCACGGGTTCTAATCCCGGCTCCGCCGCTTGTCAGCTGTGTGACTTCTGGCAAGCCACTTAACTTCTCCCTGCCTCAGTTCCCTCATCTGTAAAATGGGGATTAAGACTGGGAGCCCCACGGGGGACAACCTTGATTACCTTGTATCCCCCCCCAGCGCTTAGAACAGTGCTTGGCACATAGTAAGCGCTTAACAAATACCAACATTATTAGTAGTAGTAGTACAGTGCTTTTATGATTTGGAGTCAGAGGTCATGGGTTCAAATCCCCGCTCCGCCAATTGTCGGCTGTGTGACTTTGGGCAAGTCACTTCACTTCTCTGTGCCTCAGTTCCCTCATCTGTAAAATGGGGATTAAGACTGTGAGCCCCACGTGGGTCAACCTGATCACCTTGTAACCTCCCCAGCGCTTAGAACAGTGCTTTGCACACAGTAAGCGCTTAATAAATGCCATCATTATTATTATTATTATTATGATTTACGATTGAATGAATAAATGAATGAGTTGGTGGGCTTGATCTCTTTGTTCTCTGTCTCCCCCTTTTAGACTGTGAGCCCACTGTTGGGTAGGGACTGTCTCTATATGTTGCCAACTTGGACTTCCCAAGCGCTTAGTACAGTGCTCTGCACACAGTAAGCGCTCAATAAATACGATTGATTGATTGATTGATTGATTGATTCTCCCTACAGCCCTAGGCTTCCACAGGCACCCCTGCCTGTCTGTCTCCCTTAGGGTCTCTTTGCGTCTTCCTCTCTTTCTCCGTCTCTGTCTCCCTTTCCACTTTAGAACAGTGCTTTGCACATAGTAAGCACTTAATAAATGCCATCATCATTATTACTATTATTACTGTAACCTCCCCAGCGCTTAGAACAGTGCTTTGCAGATAGTAAGTGCTTAATAAATGCCATCATCATCATCATCTCTGCCCTCGAGGAGATTCTGATTTAGTGTGGGAGAAAGGCACAGGAATCATTTATAGGCCACAGGAAGAGGGAGATTTCTGAAATCCTAAATTACCGGCTGCTAAACCCTTGGGGATTAGAGGTGTTAGGGACCTTCCCAAAGTCTCTCAAGGATTGGGAAACTCCCTGGATAAAATCCTGGAAAACAAGACGGAACCCCACCCACATCCCCACTTTCCCACCCAAGAGCTCATCATTGCCAGGCTTCTAAATTAATTCCTGTTCATATGTTTTGTTTTGTTGTCTGCCTCCCGCTTCTAGACCGTGAGCCCGTTGTTGGGTAGGGACAGTCTCTATATGTTGCCAATTTGTACTTCCCAAGTGCTTAGTACAGTGCTCTGCACACAGTAAGCGCTCAATAAATACAACTGAATGAATGAATGAATTCCATGATGCAATACTGCAAAAGGCACTCGGAGAGGGGAGGATGTGAGTCGGCAGAAAGTAACTTTCCCACCTAAATCAAATCGCTTCCTCTTCTCCTAATAATAATAATGATGATGATGGCATTTATTAAGCGCTTACTACGTGCAAAGCACTGTTCTAAGCGCTGGGGAGGTTACGAGGAGATCAGGTTGTCCCACGGGGGGCTCACAGTCTTCATCCCCGCTTTACAGATGAGGGAACTGAGGCCCAGAGAAGTGAAGTGACTTGCCCGAAGTCACACAGCTGACAATTGGCGGAGCCGGGATTCGAACCCATGACCCCTGACTCCAAAGCCCGGGCTCTTTCCACTGAGCCATGCTGCTTCTAGTAATAGTAATAATAGCTATGGTATTTGTTATCATTTTAAATCATCGTCATAATAATAATAATAACAGTTGTTATGCCCTTACTATGTGCCATGAACTGTACTAAGTGTTGGAGTAGATAATAATAATAATAATTTTGGTATTTGTTAAGCGCTTACTATGTGCAAAGCACTGTCCTAAGCACTGGGGAGGATACAAGGTGATCAGGTTGTCCCACGGGGGGCTCACAGTCTTCACCCCCATTTTCCAGATGAGGGAACTGAGGCCCAGAGAAGTGAAGTGACTTGCCCAAAGTCACACAGCTGGCAATTGGCAGAGCTGGCATTCGAACCCATGACCCCTGACTCCAAAGCCCGGGCTCTTTCCACTTAGCCATGCTGCTTCTAGTAATAGTAATAATAGCTATGGTATTTGTTATCATTTTAAATCGTCATAATAATAATAATGATAACACTTGTTATGCCCTTACTATGTGCCATGAACTGTACTAAGTGTTGGGGTAGATAATAATAATAACAATTTTGGTATTTGTTAAGCGCTTACTTTGTGCAAAGCACTGTTCTAAGCACTGGGGAAGGATACAAGGTGATCAGGTTGTCCCACGGGGGGCTCACAGTCTTCACCCCCATTTTCCAGATGAGGGAACTGAGGCCCAGAGAAGTGAAGTGACTTGCCCAAAGTCACACAGCTGACAGTTGGCGGAGCCGGCATTTGAACCCATGACCTCGGCCTCCAAACCCTGTGCTCTTTCCATCGAGCCACGCTGCTTCTCCACCCTCCATTTCTCCTCCTGTTGCTTTTCAGGCGGGCCAGGGGAGGGGTGTCATCATCATCAATCGTATTTATTGAGCGCTTACTGTGTGCAGAGCACTGTACTAAGCGCTTGGGAAGCACAAGTTGGCAACATATAGAGACAATCCCTACCCAACAGTGGGCTCACAGTTGAACAAAAGAGAACAAAACCCTTCCTTCCTCTCCCCCTCGTCCCCCTCTCCATCCCCCCCATCTTACCTCCTTCCCTTCCCCACAGCACCTGTATATATGTATATATGTTTGTACATATTTATTACTCTATTTATTTATTTATTTATTTATTTTACTTGTACATTTCTATTGTATTTATTTTATTTTGTTAGTATGTTTGGTTTTGTTCTCTGTCTTCCCCTTTCAGACTGTGAGCCCACTGTTGAGTAGGGACTGTCTCTAGATGTTGCCAATTTGTACTTCCCAAGCGCTTAGTACAGTGCTCTGCACATAGTAAGCGCTCAATCAATACGATTGATGATGATGATGATGAAAACCAAACATACTAACAAAATAAAATAAATAGAATGGGTGTCCTCGTCCTTCAAAGGACCGTGGCAGAGGGAGGGCGGTGGGGAGGAGAAGCGATTCCCCAGAGAGTCGCGGGACTCGAAATTCCCCAATTTCCTAGGCACATTCCAAAACTAAGGAGTCATTTTCATTCCTGGGCACTTAAATCCGTTGTTCAAGGCTCCAACCCAGGCTCAGCCCAGATTCACAGGCCCAAGACCTCGACAACATTAAGCCTCATCATCAATCGTATTTATTGAGCGCTTACTGTGTGCAGAGCAGCAAGGAGGGATAGGAATAAAAATGGAAAATAGCCCTCAGTGATGCCTCCAAATCCTTGATTCTCTTTTAAATATGCTGTGCCAGGGGTGTGACTACTTAAATACGGTATTCATTAAGGACTGGGGAAGGTGACTTTTTTTTTTAATGGCATTTGTTAAGCGATTACTACGTGCTAGGCACTGTATTTCCTATGGTATTTGTTAATAATAATAATACTGATGATGGCATTTGTTAAGCGCTTACTACATGCAAACCACTGTTCTAAGCTCTGGATTATTATCTATTCTATTTATTTTATTTTGTTGGTATGTTTGGTTTTGTTCTGTGTCTCCCCCTTTTAGACTGTGAGCCCACTGGTGGGTAGGGACTGTCTCTATATGTTGCCAATTTGTACTTCCCAAGCGCTTAGTACAGTGCTCTGCACATAGTAAGTGCTCAATAAATACGATTGATGATGATGATGATGATTATACTAGCATTTATTAAGCGCTTACTATGTGCAAAGCACAGTTCTAAGCACTGGAGAGGTTACAAGGTGATCAGGTTGTCCCACGGGGGGCTCACAGTCTTCATCCCCATCTTACAGATGAGGGAACTGAGGCCCAGGGAAGTGAACTGACTTGCCCAAAGTCACCCAGCTGACAAGTGGCAGAGTCGGCATTCGAACCCATGACGTCTGACTCCAAAGCCCGGGCTCTTGCCACTAAGCCACGCCGCTTCTCCAGCCACGCTCATCCCCATTTTACAGATGAGGGAACTGAGGCCCAGAGAATGGTATGGTGCTAAGCGCTCAGTTCAGTGCTCTGCACATAGCGAGCGCCACGCTCACTATGTCCTGGCACTGTATTTAGTGCCAGGGCAATAATAATAATTATGGTATCTGTTAAGCACTGACTTTGTGCCAGGCACTGTACTGTACTAAACGCTGGAGTGGCAAGCTGATAGACACTTCTACCACCAGTGAGCGTCAAAACTCTGCTCCACCTCAACACAGCTACACCGGGTGAGATGTGTGGGAGACAATGGATCAGTGGTACTTATTGGGCGCTTACTATAATAATAATAATAATGGCATTTATTAAGAGCTTACTATGTGCAAAGCACTGTTCTAAGCACTGGGGAGGTTACAAGGTGATCAGGTTGTCCCATGGGGGGCTCACAGTTTTCATCCTCATTTTACAGATGAGGTAACTGAGGCACAGAGATGTTAAGTGGCTTGCCCAACGTCACACAGCTGACAATGTGCGGAGCCGGGATTTGAACCCATGACCTCTGACTCCAGAGCCCGGGCTCTTTCCACTGAGCCACGCTGCTTCTACTATGTGCAGGGCACCCTACTAAGTGCTTGGGATATATATGTATATATGTTTGTACATATTTCTCTACGTATTTATTTATTTTACTTGTACATATCTATTCTATTTATTTTATTTTACTCTATTTATTTTACTTGTACATATCTATTCTATGTATTTTATTTTGTTAGTATGTTTGGTTTTGTTCTCTGTCTCCCCCTTTTACCATCAATCGTATTTATTGAGCGCTTACTGTGTGCAGAGCACTGGACTAAGCGCTTTCAGACTGTGAGCCCACTGTTGGGTAGGGATCGTCTCTATGTGCTGCCAACTTGCGCTTCCCAAGTGCTTAGTACAGTGCTCTGCACATAGTAAGCGCTCAATAAATACGATTGATTGATTGATTGATTGATTGATTGGGAGAGTCCAATCCAACAGAATTGGCAGACACGTTCCCTGCCCCAAACGAGGCGACAGTCTATAAGGAGGCAGACGTTAATAAGAATAAATAAGCAATTTATAAACCGTCGGCGGATGGAGAGCTGAGATCGGGAAAGCCAGTGAGGGCGTGAGGGATGTTTTAAGGACACGGGGGGAAAAATAAAATCAAACTCAGCTGAAATCTGTCGGTTGGCGGTTGGAGATGGGCCAGCGTGGCAAGCTGCCACCGAAAAGGGAGAGACTTTTATCCCTGTCCACTCCCAGACTCACAGCGCTGACGTCCACATCGGTAATTTTATTTATTTATATTCATGTGCTATTTCCCCACAGCACCTGTATATATGTGTATATGTTTGTACATATTTATTACTCTATTTATTTATTTTATTTGTACCTATCTGTTCTATTTATTTTATTTTGTTAGTATGTCTGGTTTTGTTCTCTGTCTCCCCCTTTTAGACTGGGAGCCCACTGTTGGGTAGGGACTGTCTCTAGATGTTGCCAATTTGTACTTCCCAAGCGCTTAGTACAGTGCTCTGCACATAGTAAGCGCTCAATAAATACGATTGATGATGATGATGATGTCGGTCTCCCCCCTAGACCGTTAGCTCCTTGTGGGCAAGTCACATGGCCTAGTGGAAAGAGGCTGGGCCCAGGAGTCTAGAGGACCTGGGTTCTAATCAATCAATCAATCAATCAATCAATCGTATTTATTGAGCGATTACTGTGTGCAGAGCACTGTACTAAGCACTTGGGAAGTCCAAGTTGGCAACATATAGAGACAGTCCCTACCCAACAGTGGGCTCACAGTCTAAAGGGGGGAGACAGAGAACAAAACCAAACATATTAACAAAATAAAATAAATAGAATAGATATGTACAAGTAAAATAAATAGAGTAATAGATATGTACAAACATATCATCATCATCATCGTATTTATTGAGCGCTTACTGTGTGCAGAGCACTGTACTAAGCGCTTGGGAAGTACAAATTGGCAACATATAGAGACAGTCCCTACCCAACAGTGGGCTCACAGTCTAAAAGGGGGTGACAGAGAACAAAACCAAATATACTAACAAAATAAAATGAATAGAATAGATATGTACAAGTAAAATAAATAGAGTAATAAATATGTACATATATATACATATATACAGGTGCTGTGGGGTAAGGGAAGGAGGTAAGATGGGGGATCAATCAATCAATCAATCGTATTTATTGAGCGCTTACTGTGTGCAGAGCACTGTACTAAGCACTTGGGAAGTACAAGTTGGCAACATATAGAGACAGTCCCTACCCAACAGCGGGCTCACAGTCTAGAAGAGAGAGACAAAGAACAAAACCAAACATATTAACAAAATAAAATAAATAGAATAGATATGTACAAGTAAAATAAATAGAGTAATAAATATGTACAAACATATCATCATCATCATCAATCGTATTTATTGAGCGCTTACTGTGTGCAGAGCACTGTACTAAACACGTGGGAAGTACAAATTGGCAACATATAGAGACAGTCCCTACCCAACAGCGGGCTCACAGTCTAAAAGGGGGAGACAACCTGATCACCCTGTATCCTCCCTAGCGCTTAGAACAGTGCTTTGCACATAGTAAGCGCTTAACAAATACCATCATTATTGTTACAGGCAAATCGGGTTGGACGCCGTCCCTGTCCCAAAGGGGGCTCGCTGTCTTGATCCCCATTTTCCAGTTGAGGGAACTGAGGCCTAGAGAAGTGAAGTGGCTTGCCCAAAGTCACCCAGCAGGTAAATTGTCGGAGCCCGGATTAGAACCCAGGTCCTCTAGATCCCAGGACCGTGCTCTTAGCCACTAGGCCCCACTGCTTACTACGTGACCTGCACTGTACTAAGTGCTGGGGTAGAAACAAGCTAATCAGTTCCTGTTCCACGTGGGGCTCACAGTCTTAATCCCCATTTTACAGATAATAATAATAATAATGATGGCATTTGTTAAGCGCTTACTATGTGCCAAGCACTGTTCTAAGCGCTGAGGGGGGGATACAAGGTAATCAGGTTGCCCCATGGGGGGCTCATAGTCTTAACCCCCATTTTAGAGAAGCAGCATGGCTCAGTGGAAAGAGCACGGGGTTGGGAGTCAGAAGTCATGGGTTCAAATCCCGGCTCCGCCAATTGTCAGCTGTGTGACTTTGGGCAAGTCACTTTGAGGTCACCGAGGCCCAGAGAAGTGAAGTGACTCAGCCAAGGTCCCACAGCGGACAAGGGGCGGAGCCAGGATGAGAAGTCGGGTCCTTCTGACTCCCAAGCCTGAGTTCTACCCAGTAGGCGCCTTGCTTCTCCGGTCACTCGCCATCCCGGGCGGGCTGGGGGAAGTTTAGGCTGCGGGGAATGTGAGCTCGGGATACCAGCTCCCGAGCTGGTGCCAAGCTCGAGGGCCGTTTGGACAAAAACGGATCCCACGTTGGATCCTCTAAACTGGGATTCCCCCCGGGGACCGGTCGGAGCTAGTGTTCCCAGAAAAGAGAAAACCGTCAAGGCGGTCCCTCTAGACCCCCGAGGCATCCACCCTTCCTGCTGGCCCCCACGCTCCCACGCTCTGGGGCTCGGCCCGGGGCAGATCCAGGGATCTTGGAGGGAAAAGAGGCAGCATGGCCTAGTGGGCTCAATAAGGAAGCGCTCAATAAATACAATTGATGATGGGCAGAGCCGCCCTCACCCTGGGCTTCAAGGCTGTCCATCCCCTCGCCCCCTCCTACCTCACCTCCCTTCTGTCCTTCTCCAGCCCAGCCCGCACCCTCCGCTCCTCTGCCCATTAATCTCCTCACGGTGCCTCGTTCTCGCCTGTCCCGCCATCGACCCCCGGCCCACGTCCTCCCCCGGGCCCGGAATGCCCCCAATCCCTCTGCCCATCCGCCAAGCTCGCTCTCTTCCTCCCTTCAAGGCCCTACTGAGAGCTCACCTCCTCCAGGAGGCCTTCCCACACTCAGCCCCTTCCTTCCTCTCCCCCTCGTCCCCCTCTCCATCCCCCCATCTTACCTCCTTCCCTTCCCCACAGCACCTGTATATATGAACATATGTTTGTACATATTTATTACTCTATTTATTGTACTTGTACATATTTATTCTACTTATTTTATTTTGTTAGTATGTTTGGTTTTGTTCTCTGTCTCCCCCTTTTAGACTGTGAGCCCACTGTTGGGTAGGGACTGTCTCTATGTGTTGCCAGTTTGTACTTCCCAAGCGCTTAGTACAGTGCTCTGCACATAGTAAGCGCTCAATAGATACGATTGATGATGATGATGATGTATTTATTTATCTATTTATTTATTTATCTATTTATTTATTATTATTCATTCATTCATCTATTTATTTATTTATTTGTTTGTTTGTTTGTTTGTTTTACTTGTACATATCTATTCTATTTATTTTATTTTGTCAGGATGTTTGGTTTTCTTCTCTGTCTCCCCCATTTAGACTGTGAGCCCGCTGGTGGGTAGGGACCGTCTCTAGATGTTGCCAACTTGGACTTCCCAAGCGCTTAGTACAGTGCTCTGCACACAGTAAGCGCTCAATAAATACGATCGATTGATTGATTGATAGAAGGGGGAGACGGACAACAAAACATTAACAAAATAAAATAAATAGTAAATATGGACGAGCAAAATAGGGTAATCAATCTGTATAAACGTATATACAGGTGCTGTGGGGAGGGGAGGGAGGTAGGGCGGGGGGGATTCATTCATTCAATCCTATTTATTGAGCGCTTACTGTGCGCAGATCATCAATTATCCAATCCGTAATATTAACGGAGCACTTACCTTGTGCAGAGCACTGAACCCAGCTGGTTGGTAGAGGAAATCAGAGTTAGAAGACACCATCTCTTCCCTCCAGGAGTGTGTAGCTTACTGCGTTCAGGGTGCTGTACTAAGCGCTTGGTTGAGTTGAAGACACAATCTCTTCCCTCAAGAAGTGTGTAGCTTACTGCGTTCAGAGTGCTGTACTGAGCGCTTGGCTGAGGAAATCAGAGTTAGAAGACACCATCTCTTCCCTCAAGGAGTGTGTAGCTTACTGCGCTCGGGGTGATGTACTGAGCACTTGGTTGAGTTGAAGACACAATCTCTTCCCTCAAGAAGTGTGTAGCTTACTGCGTTCAGAGTGCTGTACTGAGCGCTTGGTTGAGAAAATCAGAATTATTCATTCATTCATTCATTCAATTGTATTTATTGAGTTAGAAGACACCATCTCTTCCCTCAAGGAGGGTGTAGTTTCCTTCGTTCAGGGCGCTATACTGAGCGCTTGTTTAAGTTGAAGGTGCAATCTTTTCCCTCAAGAAGTGTGTAGCTTACTGCATTCAGAGTGCTGTACTGAGCGCTTGGTTGAGGAAATCAGAGTTATTCATTCATTCATTCAATTGTATTTATTGAGTTAGAAGACACCATCTCTTCCCTCAAGGAGGGTGTAGTTTCCTTTGTTCAGGGTGCTATACTGAGCGCTTGGTTAAGTTGAAGGTGCAATCTTTTCCCTCAAGAAGTGTGTAGCTTACTGCATTTAGGGTGCTGTACTGAGCGCTTGGCTGAGCACACCAGAGTTAGAAGACACCCTCTTCCCTCAAGGAGTGTGTAGTCTACTGCATTCAGGGTGACGTACTGAGCTCTTGGTAAAGCTGAAGACAATTTCTTCCCTCAAGAAGTGTGTAGCTTACTGAATTCAGGGTGCTGTACTGAACACATCAGAGTTAGAAGACACCATCTCTTCAAGGAGTGCGTCGTCTACTTCTTGCAGGGCGCTGTACTGAGCGCTTGGGAGAAGACAAAAGGGTTAATAGACCCCATCTATTACAGTCAACTTCCAAGAGTATCTAAACCTAAATAGGTGGCCAGCTCGGCTACACCCCAACCTATCTATCACTAAATAATACTAATAATGGTGGCATTTGTTAAGCGCTTACTATGTGCCAAGCACTGTTCTAAGCGCTGGTGGGGGGGGGGGGGATACAAGGTAATCAGGTTGTCCCACGGGGTGCTCATAGTCTTAACCCCCATTTTACATATTTGTACATATTTATTACTCTATTTATTTATTTACTTGTACATATCTATTCTATTTATTTTATTTTGTTAGTATGTTTGGTTTTGTTCTCTGTCTCCCCCTTTTAGACTGTGAGCCCACTGTTGGGTAGGGACTGTCTCTATATGTTGCCAATTTGTACTTCCCAAGCGCTTAGTACAGTGCTCTGCACATAGTAAGCGCTCAATAAATACGATTGATGATGATGATGATTTTAGAGAAGCAGCATGGCTCAGTGGAAAGAGCACGGGTTTGGGAGTCAGAAGTCATGGGTTCAAATCCCGGCTCCGCCAACTGACAGCTGGGTGACTTTGGGCAAGTCACTTCACTTCTCTGGGCCTCAGTACCCTCATCTGGAAAATGGGGATGAAGACTGAGCGCCCCCCCCCCGCCTCTATGGGGCAACGTGATCAGCTAGTGACCACCCTAGCGCTTAGAACAGTGCTTTGCACATAGTAAGCACTTAATAAATGTCATTATTATTATTATTTTCCAGATGAGGTCACTGAGGCCCAGAGAGGGGACTGGCCCAAAGTCACACAGCTGACAAGTGGGGGAGTCGGGATTAGAACCCACGACCCCTGACGCCCAAGCCCCGGCTCTTTCCATCATCATCATCATCATCAATCGTATTTATTGAGCGCTTACTATGTGCAGAGCACTGTACTAAGCACTTGGGAAGTACAAATTGGCAACATATAGAGACAGTCCCTACCCAACAGTGGGCTCACAGTCTAAAAGGACCTGACAAGGTCCAGAGAGGGGGGGGTCCAGAGAGAGCTGGGGGGGTGGTGGTGTCTAGAGACAGCAGGGGAGGCCAGTCCAGGGAGAGCAGGGGAAGCCGGTCCAGGGAGAACCGGGGGGGGGGGGTCAATTCCAGAGAAGGTTGGGGGGGCAGGTCGAGAGAGGGCAGGGGCAGGCAGGTCCAGATACAGCGGGGGGGGGGGGAGCGCCATTCGATAGAGCCAGTGGGGAGGGGCAGGTAAAGAGAGAACAGGAGGGCAGGTCCAGAGAGGGCGTGGGGGGGCAGGTCCAGAGAGGGTGTGGGGGGGGCAGTTCCAGGGAGAGCAGGGGGGCAGGTCCAGAGAGAGAAGGGGGGCAGGTCCAGAGAGAGAAGGGGGGGAGCAGACAGAGCAGGGAGGGCAGGTCCATAGAGGGCAGGGTGGGGGAGGCCATTCCAGAGATAGCTGGGGGGTGCCGGTCCAGAGAGAACAGGGGAGGAAGGCAGGGGGGGCATGTACAGAGAATGCGGGGGGTGGGGGAGGCAGTCCAGAGACAGCAGGGGGGGCCGGTCCAGAGATGACAGGGCATATAGGTGCAGAGAGGGTTGGGGGGGCAAGGCCACAGAGGGCAGGGGGGCCAGGGCTAGAGAGAGAGGGGTGGGCCTCTGTGGAGAGAGCAGGTGGGGCCAGTCCAGAGAGAGCAGTGAGGCAGCCACTGAGCCACACTGCTTCCCAAGCGCTTAGTACAGTGCTCTGCACACAGTAAGCGCTCAATAGAGCTGTATATATATATATATATGTTTGTACATATTTTTTACTCTTTATTTATTTATTTATTTTATTTGTACATATCTATTCTATTTATTTTATTTTGTTAGTATGTTTGGTTTTGTTCTCTGTCTCCCCCTTTTAGACTGTGAGCCCACTGTTGGGTAGGGACTGTCTCTATATGTTGCCAACTTGGACTACCAAAGCACTTAGTACAGTGCTCTGCACATAGTAAGCGCCCAATAAATACGATTGATGATGATGAATAGAGAAGCAGCGTGGCTCAGTGGAAAGAGCCTGGGCTTGGAAGTCAGAGGTCATGGGTTCTAATCCCAGCTCCACCAAGCATCTGCTGTGTGACCTTGGGCAAGTCACTTAACTTCTCTGAGCCTCAGTTACCTCATCTGTCAAATGGGGTTTAAACCTGTGAGCCCCACGTGGGACAACTTGATCACCTTGTATCCTCCCCAGTGCTTAGAACAGTGCTTTGCACATAGTAAGCGCTTAACAAATGCCATTATCATTATTATTAAATACGATTGATTGATTCTCCCTTGGGTTGGGGGGCCATTTTGGGGGTCGGCGTCGAACGCCCCCATCCCCTCCCTCACGGCTACGCGACGGGCCTTTAGGGCGCGCAGACCGTGAGGAGGCCCCACGGCGGGGACTACAACTCCCAGCATGCCCCTCTCTCCCGCCGCACGCAGGGCACGTAAGCGCGTGGGCCGCACGCCGGGCACGTGGCGCGCAGAGGCTGCCGGGAGTTGTAGTCGGTTGGGCCACGGCCGGGGCGGAAGTGAGGCCTCGGCCCGCGCAGCGCTCAGCCCGTCCTTGCAGCTTCGGGGGCATCGCTGAGTCGGGTGAGTCCTGGACCCCTTCTTAATTATTATTATTATTATTAATAATAATAATAATATTTGTTAAGCTCTTACTATGTGCCAAGCACTGTTCTAAGCGCTGGGGGGGATACAAGGTGATCAGGTTGTCTCCCATGGGGCTCCTAGTCTACACCCCCATTTTACAGATGAGGGAACTGAGGCACAGGGAATGATATGGTGTTAAGCTCCTACTATGTGCCAAGCACTGTTCTAAGCGCTGGGGAGGTTACAAGGTGATCAGGTTGTCCCCCATGGGGCTCCCAGTCTTCACCCCCATTTTACAGATGAGGGAAGTGAGGCCCAGAGAATGGTATGGTGTTAAGCTCTTACTACGTGCCAAGCAGTGTTCTAAGCGGTGGGGGGGATGCAAGGTGATCAGGTTGTCCCCTATGGGGCTCCCAATCTTCACCCCCAATTTTACAGATGAGGGAACTGAGGCTCAGAGAATGGTATGGTGTTAAGCGCTTACTACGTGCCCAGCACTGTTCTAAGCGCGGGGGGGGGATACAAGGTGATCAGGTTGCCCCCCATGCTCCCAGTCTTCACCCCCATTTTACAGATGAGGGAACTGAGGCCCAGAGAATGGTATGGTGTTAAGCGCTTACTATGTGCCAAGCACTGTTCTAAGCGCTGGAGGGGATACAAGGTGATCAGGTTGTCCCCAATGGCGCTCCCAGTCTTCATCCCCATTTTACAGTTGAGGGAACTGAGGCTCAGGGAATGGTATGGTGTTAAGCGCTTACTATGTGCCAAGCACTGTTCTAAGCGCTGGGAAGGACACAAGGTGATCAGGTTGTCCCACGGGGGGCTCCCAGTCTTCACCCCCATTTTACAGTTGAGGGAACTGAGGCTCAGGGAATGGTATGGTGTTAAGCGCTTACTATGTGCCAAGCACTGTTCTAAGCGCTGGGAAGGACACAAGGTGATCAGGTTGTCCCACGGGGGGCTCCCAGTCTTCACCCCCATTTTACAGTTGAGGGAACTGAGGCCCAGAGAATGGTATGGTGTTAAGCGCTTACTATGTGCCAAGCACTGTTCTAAGCGCTGGGGAGGATACAAGGTGATCAGGTTGTCCCCCATGGGGCTCCCAATCTTCACCCCCCATTTTACAGTTGAGGAAACTGAGGCCCAGAGAATGGGATGGTGTTAAGCGCTTACTATGTGCCGAGCACTGTTCTAAGCGCTGGGGGGGATACAAGGCCATCAGATTGTCCCCCATGGGGCTCACAGTCTTCACCCCCATTTTACAGTTGAGGGAACTGAGGCCCAGAGAATGGTATGGTGTTAAGCGCTTACTGTGTGCCAAGCACTGTTCTAAGCACTGTGGGGGGGATACAAGGTGATCAGGTTGTCCCCCATGGGGCTCCCAGTCTTCATCCCCATTTTACAGTTGAGGGAACTGAGGCCCAGAAAATGGTATGGAGTTAAGCGCTTACTACGTGCCAAGCACTGTTCTAAGCGCTGGGAAGGACACAAGGTGATCAGGTTGTCCCACGGGGGGCTCCCAGTCTTCACCCCCATTTTACAGTTGAGGGAACTGAGGCCCAGAGAATGGTATGGTGTTAAGTGCTTTCTATGTGCCGAGCACTGTTCTAAGCGCTGGGGGCGGGGGATACAAGGTGATCAGGTTGTCCCCCATGGGGCTCCCAATCTTCATCCCCATTTTACAGTTGAGGGAACTGAGGCCCAGAGAATGGTATGGTGTTAAGTGCTTTCGATGTGCCGAGCACTGTTCTAAGCGCCGGGGGGGGGCTATAAGGTGATCAGGTTGTCCCCCATGGGGCTCCCAGTCTTCATCCCCATTTTACAGATGAGGTCACAGAGGCCCAGAGAAGTTAAGTGGCTTGCCCAAGGTCACACAGCTGACAAGTGGCGGAGCCGGAATTCGAACCCATGACCCCTGGCTCCCAAGCCCGCACTCTTTCCACTGAGCCACGCTGCTTCCCTTGGCTCCCTAACCTCCCCCCACACCCCCACCACTTTTTATGGTATTTGTTTAAGCGCTTGCTGTGTGCTAAGTGCTGTACCAAGCGCTGGGGTGGATCCGTGCTAATAATAATGTGAGAGGTTGTGGGTTCTAATCCCAACTGGCCACTTTGGGCCAGTCATTTCCCTTCTCTGGGCCTCAGTGACCTCATGTGGAAAATGGGGATGACGACTAGGAGTCCCATGTGGGACAACCTGATTGCCTTGTATCTACCCAGCGCTTAGAACAGTGCTTGGCACATAGTAAGCGTTGAATAAATACCCAAATTATTATTTTTATTCTAACTCCCAGGCCCGGGCTCTAGCCACTAAGCCACACTGCTTCTTCCCCTTTCTCCCCCCCCCCCGCCCCGTCTTTCTCCTCCTTCCTCCCAGTCCCCCCTCTTCCTCTCCCTCCTTATTCATTCATTCATTCAATTGTATTTATTGAGCGCTTACTGTGTGCAGAGCACTGTACTAAGCGCTTGGGAAGGACAAGTTGGCAACATATATACCCATCCTTCCTCCCAGCCTTCTCCCCTTCTTCCCCCTTGCCCCCCAAAGTCTCCCCATCTTCCTTCCCTCCCCCTTTTCCCTCCAGCCCCTCTCCCCCTTCTTCCTTCCCTCCCCCTTCTCCCTCCAGCCCCCCTCCCCCTTCTTTCCCACCCCCTTCCCAATTTTCTCCCATTTCCCATTTCCTCCTCCTTCCCAATCCCTCCTTCCCCCCTCCCTCAATCTCCTTCTGACTGGACCCCCCCGCGCCCCCCCCATTAACCAGCCCCTTCTTTCCCCTGGTGGGCATCACCAACCACCCTTCCACCCCCTCTCCCTCCCTGTTCTAGGTGAGTCTGTTTTCTGGGCCGCCACCAAATCGGCGGTATTTATTGAGCACTCACTGTGTGCAGAGCACTGCGCTAAACCCTTGGGAAAGGCCCGTGCAACAAAAGAGAAGCAACAGCGAAGCAGCCTGGCTCAGTGGAAAGGGCCTGGCCTTTGGAGTCATCATTATTATTATTATTATTATTCAGCGCTTAGAACAGTGCTTTGCACATAGTAAGCACTTAATAAATGCCATTATTATTATTTGGAGTCAGAGGTCATGGGTTCAAACCCCGGCTCCGCCACCTGTCAGCTGTGGGACTTTGGGCAAGTCACTTCACTTCTCTGGGCCTCAGTTCCCTCATCTGGAAAATGGGGATGAAGACTGTGAGCCCCCTGAGGGACAACCAGAACACCTTGTAACCTCCCCAGCGCTTAGAACAGTGCTTTGCACATAGTAAGCGCTTAATAAATGCCATCATTTTTATTATTATATAATAATGATTATATAATATTATATTATTATATTATTATTATTAAAAGTACACATCCTGCCCTCTGCCCCGATGCCACCCCCAGCCCAGCATCGCCCCGGCGTGAGGGGCCTGGGGTCAGGCCCAAAGGTCAAGTACTTTCTGGGTGTATGAAGAACCGGACAATGGCCTGTGGCCTTCCCCCCGGGGACCACCTCCTCCTCACTCTCAGCTACCATCCCCAAGGATGGGGGGAAAGCGGGGTGGTGGTAATAATAAAAATAATAATGATGGCATTTGTTAATCAATCAATCAATCAATCGTATTTATTGAGCGCTTACTGTGTGCAGAGCACTGTACCAAGCGCTTGGGAAGTCCAAGTTGGCAACATAGAGAGACGGTCCCTACCCAACAGTGGGCTCACAGTCTAGAAGGGGGAGACAGAGAACAAAACCAAACACACTAACAGAATACAATAAATAGAATAGATATGTACAAGTAAAATAAATAGAGTAATAAATATGTACAAACATATATACAGGTGCTGTGGGGAAGGGAAGGAGGTAAGATGAGGGGGAGAGGAAGGAAGGGGCTCAGTCTGGGAAGGCCTCCGGGCTTCACAGTCTAGAAGGGGGAGACAGAGAACCAAACCAAACATATTAACAAAATAAAATAAATAGAATAGATATGTACAAGTAAAATAAATAAATAGAGTAATAAATACGTACAAACATATATACATATATACAGGTGCTGTGGGGAAGGGAAGGAGGTAAGATGAGGGGGATGGAGAGGGGGACGAGGGGGAGAGGAAGGAAGGGGCTCAGTGTGGGAAGGCCTCCTGGAGGAGGTGAGCTCTCAGTAGGGCCTTGAAGGGAGGAAGAGAGCGAGCTTGGCGGATGGGCAGCGCTTATTATCAATCAATCAATCAATCGTATTTATTGAGCGCTTACTGTGTGCAGAGCACTGTACTAAGCGCTTGGGAAGTACAAGTTGGCAACATATAGAGACAGTCCCTACCCAACAGTGGGGATTATGTGCAAAGCACTGTTCAGGATACAAGGTGATCAGGTTGTCCCATGGGGGGGTTCACGGTCTTAATCCCCATTTTACAGATGAGGTAACTGAGGCCCAGTGAAGTGATTTGCCCAAAGTTACACAGCTGACAAGCGGCAGAGCCAGGATTTGAACCCGTGACTTCTGACTCCCAAGCCCGGGCTCTTTCCACTGAGCCACGCTGCTTCCCCTTCCTGAGATCCGACCCTTCGGAGCTCCCGAGAGCGCAGGCAGGGTGTCCCTGTTCTCTCCCGCTTCTCCCGCCGCTGAGTGAATGGGCCTCTATTCCCGCCGGGATCTGCCCACTGAAAGGAGCATTGAAGGAGCCGGGTCAGCCTCCTCCGTGACTTGGCCAGGACGTCTTCCTCCTCGCCGCAGTCAGTCGTATTTATTGAGCGCTCACTGTGCGCAGAGCCCTGTACTAAGCGCTTGGAAGAGTCCACTAGAACACGTTCCCTGTCCACAGTGAGCTGACACTCTATCAATCAATCAATCAATCAGTTGTATTTATTGAGCGCTTACTGTGTGCAGAGCCCTGTACTAAGCGCTTGGAAGAGTCCACTAGAACACGTTCCCTGTCCACAGTGAGCTGACACTCAATCAATCAATCAGTTGTATTTATTGAGCGCTTACTGTGTGCAGAGCACTGTACTAAGCGCTTGGGAAGTACAGACGGGGGAGACAGGCATGCTCCGCACACAGTAAGCGCTCAATAAATACAATTAAATGAATGAATGAACATATGTACATATGTTTGTACGTATTTACTACTGTATCTGTACATATTCATTCTATTTATTTTATTTTGTTAATATGTTTTGTTTTGTTGTCTGTCTCCCCCTTCTAGACAGTGAGCCCGCTGTTGGGTAGGGACCGGCTCTAGATGTTGCCGACTTGTCCTTCCCAAGCGCTTAGTCCAGTGCTCCGCACACAGTTAGCGCTCAATAAATACGATTAAATGAATGAACATATGTACATATGTTTGTACGTATTTACTACTCTATTTTATTTGTACATATTCATTCTATTTATTTTATTTTGTTAATATGTTTTGTTTCGTTGTCCGTCTCCCCCTTCTAGTCAGTGAGCCCGCTGTTGGGTAGGGACTGGCTCTAGATGTTGCCGACTTGTCCTTCCCAAGCGCTTAGTCCAGTGCTCCGCACACAGTAAGCGCTCAATAAATACGATTAAATGAATGAACATATGTACATATGTTTGTACATATTTACTACTCTATTTCATTTGTACATATTCATTCTATTTATTTTATTTTGTTAATACGTTTTGTTTCGTTGTCCGTCTCCCCCTTCTAGACTGTGAGCCCGCTGTTGGGTAGGGACCGGCTCTAGATGTTGCCGACTTGTCCTTCCCAAGCGCTTAGTCCAGTGCTCCGCACACAGTAAGCGCTCAATAAATACGATTAAATGAATGAACATATGTACATATGTTTGTACATATTTACTACTCTATTTCATTTGTACATATTCATTCTATTTATTTTATTTTGTTAATACGTTTTGTTTTGTTGTCCGTCTCCCCCTTCTAGACTGTGAGCCCGCTGTTGGGTAGGGACCGGCTCTAGATGTTGCCGACTTGTCCTTCCCAAGCGCTTAGTCCAGTGCTCCGCACACAGTTAGCGCTCAATAAATACGATTAAATGAATGAACATATGTACATATGTTTGTACGTATTTACTACTCTATTTTATTTGTACATATTCATTCTATTTATTTTATTTTGTTAATACGTTTTGTTTCGTTGTCCGTCTCCCCCTTCTAGACTGTGAGCCCGCTGTTGGGTAGGGACCGGCTCTAGATGTTGCCGACTTGTCCTTCCCAAGCGCTTAGTCCAGTGCTCTGCACACAGTAAGCGTTCCATAAATACGATTAAATGAACATATGTACATATGTTTGTACATATTTACTACTCTATTTTATTTGTACATATTCATTCTATTTATTTTGTTAATATGTTTTGTTTTGTTGTCTGTCTCCCCCTTCTAGACTGTGAGCCCGCTGTTGGGTAGGGACCGGCTCTAGATGTTGCCGACTTGTCCTTCCCAAGCGCTCAGTACAGTGCTCGGCACACGGTAAGCGCTCTATACCTTTGAAAGCTTGAATTGTCCCCCTTCTAGACCGTGAGCCCGTCGTCGGGTAGGGACCCTCTCTATCTGTTGCCGACTTGGACTTCCCAAGCGCTTGGCAACATCTAGAGACGGTCCCTCCCCAACAGCGGGCCCGCAGTCCGGAAGGGGGAGAGAGACAACAAAACCAAACGTATTAACAAAATAAAATAAATATGTACAAATAAAATAAAGATATAGAGTAGTAAATACGTACAAACATATATACATATCTTCCTTCATTCATTCAATCGTATTTATTGAGCGCTTACTGTGTGCAGAGCACTGGACTAAGCGCTTGGGAAGGACAAGCATATTTGTACATATTTATTACTCTATTTATTTATTTAACTTGTACATATCTATTCTATTTATTTTATTTTGTTAGTACGCTTGGTTTTGTTCTCTGTCTCCCCCTTTTAGACTGTGAGCCCACTGTTGGGTAGGGACTGTCTCTAGATGTTGCCAATTTGTACTTCCCAAGCGCTTAGTACAGTGCTCTGCACATAGTAAGCGCTCAATAAATACGATTGATGATGATGATAAGTTGGCAACATCTAGAGATCTTCAAGGCCCCTCAATAAATACGCCTGAATGAATGAATGAATGGAAACTGAGCCCCAGAGAGGTTAGGTGATTTGTTCACAGTCACACGGAAGGCAAGTGGTGGAGCTGGGATTACAGAGGCTAAATTGAATTATAAATAGGAGGAAGTAATAGAATATAAAGATAAGTACATAAGTACTGTGTGCGTGTATTCATTCATTCAATCGTATTTATTGAGCGCTTACTGTGTGCAGAGCACCGGACTAAGCGCTTGGGAAGTCCAAGTTGGCAACATCTAGAGACGGTCCCTACCCAACAGCGGGCTCACAGTCTAGAAGGGGGGAGACGGACACCAAAACCAAACATATTAACAAAATAAAATAAATAGAGTAGTAAATACGTACAAACATATATTCATTCATTCATTCAGTCGTATTTATTGAGCGCTTACTGTGTGCAGAGCACCGGACTAAGCGCTTGGGAAGTCCAAGTTGGCAACATATAGAGACGGTCCCTACCCAACGGCGGGCTCACAGTCTAGAAGGGGGAGACAGACGACAAAGCAAAACATGTTAACAAAGTAAACTAAATAGAATAAATATGTACAAATAAAATAGAGTAATATATACATATATACAGGTGCTGTGGGGAGGGGAAGGAGGTAAGGCGGGGGGGAGGGGGAGGAGGGTTGTGTACACAAACGCACTCAAGTGCTTAGGTGACCAGGAAGTACCCAGATGCCAGATGAAGGAGAAACAGGATGGGAAACTGAGAGATTAACGTATAATTGTGCTATTTGTTAAGCGCTGCTCGGGAAGATCCTAGCTAATCGGGTCGGACCCGGGCCCTGTCCCACATGGGGTTCGCAGTCAGAGGAGGTGGGGGGACAGGTACCCCGTTTTACGGATGAGGCACCGAGAACTGAAGTGACTGGCGCGAGGCTACCCGGAAGGCTGAGGTGGGATTTGAACCCGGACCTCCGGCCCCGGAACCAGGGCTCTTTCTGCTGGGTTGCGCTGGTTCCCACGGTGGAAGGCGCCCTGGAGGAGGTGGGATTCCAGGGGGCCTTGAAGATCTCTAGATGTTGCCAACTTGCACTTCCCAAGCGCTTAGTACAGTGCTCTGCACGCAGTAAGCGCTCAATAAATACAATTGAATGAATGAATGAATATATGTTTGTACGTATTTACTACTCTGTTTTATTTTGTTAGTATATATGTTTGTACGTATTTACTACTCTATTTTATTTTGTTAATATGTTTTGATTTGTTGTCTGTCTCCCCCTTCTAGACTGTGAGCCCGCTGTTGGGTAGGGACCGGCTCTAGATGTTGCCAACTTGTCCTTCCTAAGCGCTTAGTACAGTGCTCCGCACACAGTAAGCGCTCAATGAATACAATTAAATGAATGAACATATGTGCATGTGTTTGTACGTATTTACTACTCTATTTCATTTGTACATATTTATTCTATTTATTTTATTTTGTTAATATGTTTTGTTTTGTTGTCTGTCTCCCCCTTCTAGACTGTGAGCCCGCTGTTGGGTAGGGACAGTCTCTAGATGTTTCCAGCTTGTGCTTCCCAAGTGCTTAGTACAGTGCTCCGCACACAGTAAGCGCTCAATAAATACGATTAAATGAATGAACATATGTACATATGTTTGTACGTATTTACTACTCTACTTTATTTGTACATATTTATTCTATTTATTTTACTTTGTTAATATGTTTTGTTTTGTTGTCTGTCTCCCCCTTCTAGACTGTGAGCCCGCTGGTGGGTAGGGACCGTCTCTATCTGTTGCCAACCTGTACTTCCCAAGCGCTTAGTACAGTGCTCTGCACACAGTAAGCGCTCAATAAATACGATTGAATGAATGAATGAATGAAATCTGCACAAACATATATACAGGTGCTGTGGGGAGGGGAAGGAGGTAAGGCGGGGGGGATGGGGAGGGGGAGAGGAATCGGGGGGGCTCAGTCTGGGAGACAGGGACTGTGTACAGAACCAAGCGCTTAGTACAGTGCTCTGCACACAGTAAGCCCTCAAGAAATACGATGGAATTGAATGAACTTGGCACATCAATCAATCAATCGATCGTATTTATTGAGCGCTTACTGTGTGCAGAGCACTGTACCAAGCGCTTGGGAAGTACAAGTTGGCAACATATAGGGACAGTCCCTACCCAACAGCGGGCTCACAGTCTAGAAGGGGGAGACAGACAACAAAACCAAACATACTAACAAAATAAAATAAATAGAATAGATATGTACAGGCAAGATAAATAAATAGAGTAATAAATATGTACAAACCTATATCATCATCATCAATCGTATTTATTGAGCACTTACTGTGTGCAGAGCACTGTACTAAGCACTTGGGAAGTCCAAGTTGGCAACATCTAGAGACAGTCCCTACCCAACAGTGGGCTCACAGCCTAAAAGGGGGAGACGGAGAACAAAACCAAACGTACTAACAAAATAAAATAATTAGAATAGAGATGTACAAGCAAGATGAATAAATAGAGTAATAAATATGTACAAACAAATATACATATATACAGGTGCTGTGGGGAAGGGAAGGAGGTAAGGTGGGGGGTGTGGAGAGGGGGACGAGGGGGAGAGGAAGGAAGGGGCTCAGTCTGGGAAGGCCTCCTGGAGGAGGTGAGCTCTCAGTAGGGCCTTGAAGGGAGGAAGAGAGCTAGCTTGGCGGGTGGGCAGAGTGAGGGCATTCCAGGCCCGGGGGATGATGTGGGCCAGGGTTCGATGGCGGGCCCAGAAGGGGACGTAATAGTAACAATTATGGCACTTGTTAAGCGCTTACTATGTGGCAAGCACTGTTCTAAGCGCCGGGGTGGATCCAAGTTAATCAGGTTGGACACAGTCCCCGTTCCACATGGGGCTCACGCTCTTCATCCCCGTTTTTTACAGATGAGGTCACTGAGGCCCCGAGAAGTGAAGGGACCCACCCAGGGTCACACAGCAGACGAGTGGTGGAGCTGGGATTAGCGGGGGGCGGGTGGGGAAACGGGGTCCCCGCGGCTGATCCGTCTCTCCTCCTCCTCCGCCCCGCCAGCTGCGGGGGCGCGCAGGTGTCCCCCGCCCGCTCCGGGCCCGATGCCCACGCCGCCCCGCGACCCCTCGGGATGGGCTGAGCCCCGGCAGGCCATGCGGATCAGCGTGGGCGGGCTGCCCGTGTTGGCGTCCATGAGCAAGGCGTCGGACCCCCGGTTCCGGCCCCGCTGGCGGGCCATCGTCCTGTCGGCCCTCAGCGTGGCGGCCGCCCTGCTCCTGCTCTGCCTGCAGCGCCCGGCCCCCCCGCGCCCGGCCCCGGCCCCCCGGCCCGCCCCCCGGGGACCGCTACAATGCCACCTACCCGCTGTCCCCGCCCCAGCGGACCCCCGAGGGGCTCCGCTACCGCATCGCCCTCATCGCCGACCTGGACACGGGGTCCCGGGCGCCGGCGGAGAACACCTGGTTCAGCTACCTGAAGAAGGGCCACCTGACCCTGGCGCCCGGGGGCCGGCGGGTCAGCGTCGAGTGGGACCGGGAGGACGGCGTCCTGGAGTCCCACCTGGCGGAGGGGGGCCGCGGCATGGAGCTGTCCGACCTGGTGGTCTTCAACGGGAAGCTCTACTCCGTGGACGACCGCACCGGGGTGGTCTACCGGATCGAGGGCACCAAGGCCGTGCCTTGGGTCATCCTGTCGGACGGAGACGGGAGCGTGGGCAAAGGTGAGCCGGGCCTGAGGGTGGGCGGGGGCCACCCCTCCTCGCCCATTTGAGACCCTGAGCCCACTGTTGGGCAGGGGCCGTCTCTACATGTTGCCAACCTGGACTTCCCAAGCGCTTAGTACAGTGCTCTGCACACAGTAAGCGCTCAATAAGTACAATTGGGTGGATGGTGTTGAGGGCCACCCCTCCTCGCCCATTTCAGACTGTGAGCCCACTGTTGGGCAGGGTCCGTCTCTACATGTTGCCAACTTGGACTTCCCAAGCGCTCAGTACAGTGCTCTGCACACAGTAAGCGCTCAGTAAATACGATTGGGTGGATGGTGTTGAGGGCCACCCCTCCTCGCCCATTTTAGACTGTGAGCCCACTGTCGGGTAGGGACCGTCTCTATATGTTGCCAACTTGGACTTCGCAAGCGCTTAGTACAGTGCTCTGCACACAGTAAGCGCTCAATAAATACAATTGGGTGGATGGTGTTGAGGGCCACCCCTCCTCGCCCATTTTAGACTGTGAGCCCACTGTTGGGCAGGGACCGTCTCTACATGTTGCCAACTTGGACTTCCCAAGCGCTTAGTACAGTGCTCTGCACACAGTAAGCGCTCAATAAATGCAATTGATGGGTGGATGGTGTTGATTGGGCGCTCGCTATGTGCAGAGCACTGAACTGAGCGCTTAACACCATACCGTTCTCTGGGCCTCAGTTCCCTCATCTGTAAAATGGGGGTGAGCGTGGCTGGAGAAGCGGCGTGGCGTAGTGGCAAGAGCCTGGGCTTTGGAGTCAGAGGTCATGGGTTCGGATTCCGACTCTGCCACTTGTCAGCTGTGTGACTTTGGGCAAGTCAGTTCACTTCTCTGGGCCTCAGTTCCCTCATCTGTAAGATGGGGATGAAGACTGTGAGCCCCCCGTGGGACAACCTGATCACCTTGTAACCTCTCTGTTGCTTAGAACAGTGCTTTGCACATACTAAGCGCTTAATAAATGCTATTATAATCCAGCGCTTAGAGCAGTGCTTTGCACATAGTAAGCGCTTAATAAATGCTATTATAATCCAGCGCTTAGAGCAGTGCTTTGCACATAGTAAGCACTTAACAAATGCCATCATTATTATTATTCAATCAATGGTACTTACTAAGCGCCTACCACGTGCCGAGCCCCTAGTGGAAAGATCCCGAGGCTGGGAGAAGGTCCTGGGTTCTAATCCCGGCGCTGCCGCTTGTCTGCTGGGTGACCTTGGGCAAGTCATTCTCTCCTCTATGCCTCAGTTCCCTCAGCTGTAAAATGGGGATCGAGACCGTGAGCCCCACCTAGGACAGGGGACTGTGTCCAACTCGATTCGCTTGTATAATAATTCAAATCATTCAATTTATTTATTGAGCACTTACTGTGTGCAGAGCACTGTACTAAGCGCTTGGGAAGTCCAAGTTGGGAACATATTGAGACGGTCCCTACCCAACAACGGGCTCACAGTCTAGACGGGGGAGACGGACAACCAAACAGCCTTAATCCCCATTTTACAGCTGAGGTCACTGAGGCCCAGAGAAGTGAAGTGACTTGCCCAACGTCCCACAGCTGACGATCGGCAGAGCCGGGATCTGAACCCATGACCCCTGACTCCAAAGCCCGGGCTCTTTCCCACCGAGCCATGCCGGGGTGCCTGTATCCACCCCCATGCTTAGTACAGTGCCCGGCGTATCGTAAGCGCTTAACAGAGAGAAGCAGCGTGGCTCAGTGGAAAGAGGCCGGGCTTTGGAGTCAGAGGTCATGGGTTCAAATCCCGGCTCCACCACTTAGCTGTGTGACTTGGGGCAAGTCACTGCACTTCTCTGGGCCTCAGTTACCTCATCTGGAAAATGGGGATGAAGACTGGGAGCCCCCCGTGGGACAACCTGATCACCTTGTAAGCTCCCCAGCGCTTAGAACAGGGCTTTGCACATAGTAAGCGCTTAATAAATGCCATTAAAAAAATAATAAATGCCGTCATTATTATTTTTCCCCCTTCGATCGGCCCCCTTTCCCGTCCTCCCCCCGCTTTCTCCCCCCTGTCCTCTCTGGGCCCGGCTGGGCCCGCTCTGAGCCGGATGTGAGCCCACTGTTGGGTAGGGACTGTCTCTATATGTTGCCAATTTGTACTTCCCAAGCGCTTAGTCCAGTGCTCTGCACATAGTAAGCGCTCAATAAATACGATTGATGATGATGATGTGGTTGCCCGCAGGCTTTAAGGCGGAGTGGCTAGCGGTGAAGGACGAGCACCTGTACGTGGGCGGCCTGGGCAAGGAGTGGACCAGCACCACCGGCGAGGTCGTCAACGACAACCCCGAGTGGGTCAAGGTTGTCGGCCACCGGGGCAACGTGGAGCACGAGAATTGGGTGTCCAACTACAACGCCCTGAGGGCCGCCGCCGGCATCCAGCCCCCAGGTGAGCGCCCCCGGACCCCCCGATCCCCTCCGCCCCGCGGACACCAACCCCCGAGCCCCGGAGCCTAGCTCATGGTCAATCAATCAATCAATCAATCAACCGTATTTATTGAGCGCTTCCTGGGTGCAGAGCACTGTACTAAGCGCTTGGGAAGTCCAATAGAGACGGTCCCTACCCAACAGGGGGCTCACAGTCTAAAAGGGGGAGACGGAGAACAAAACCAAACATACTAACAAAATAAAATAAATAGAATAGATATGTACAGGTCAAATAAATAAATAAAGACTGTGAGCCCACTGTTGGGTAGGGACTGTCTCTATATGACAGTTGTCAGCTGTGTGACTTGGGGCAAGTCACTTCACTTCTCTGGGCCTCAGTTCCCCATCTGTAAAATGGGAATTTAAGACTGGGAGCCCCCCGTCACTTGGTCACCTTGTAACCTCCCCAGCGCTTAGAACAGTGCTTTGCACATAGTAAGCTTTTAGACTGTGAGCCCACTGTTGGGTAGGGACTGTCTCTATATGTTGCCAGTTTGTACTTCCCAAGCGCTTAGTACAGTGCTCTGCACACAGTAAGCGCTCAATAAATATGATTGATGATGATAGTAAGCGCTTAATAAATGCCATTATTAATTAATTAATTACTACCTCAGGGGCAGGGACCCTCTAGTTGTGCAGGGCTTCTTGTGAGGAGGAGATGGGGTAGAGGAAAGAGTTCACTCCACTAGCACACCCGTGCGGGCTGCTTCCTGAAGTAAGCGCTTAACCAATAGCACAATTATTATCAATGACATAATAATGTCATTATTATGGGTGGGTGGGACCTGTGAGGAGGAGATGGGGCGAATGTTTTTTGTGGCCGCCCTTGCAGGCTACTTAATCCACGAGTCGGCGTGCTGGAGCGACACGCTGCAACACTGGTTCTTCCTGCCTCGCCGGGCCAGCCACGAGCGCTACAGCGAGAAGGAGGACGAGCGCCGGGGCACCAACCTGCTCCTCCGCTCGGCCCAGGACTTCGGCCGCATCGCCGTCAGCCGCATCGGGGAGGTGAGCCCCACCCACGGCTTCTCCTCCTTCAAGTTCGTGCCCGACACGGACGACCAGGTCATCGTGGCCCTCAAGTCGGAGGAGGAGGGCGGCCGGGCGGCCACCTACATCATGGCCTTCACCCTGGACGGCCGCTTCCTCCTGCCCGAGACCCGCATCGGCGACGTCAAGTACGAAGGGATCGAGTTCGTCTGAGGGGGGGGATGGCGTCGCCGGCCCGGGTTTTAGGCGGATGAGGGGGAGGGTGGTGTGTTATTGTCGGGGTTTTTTTGGGGTTCTTTTTTTTAAAAAAATCCTTCTGTGGGGGTCGCCGAAGACCCTCCGGCCAGAGGGAGGGCCAGGGACCGGACAGCCTGGCGGTGGTGCTCCTTCTCGTGTTCTCGTGCCTAATCGTGGCTAGTGATCATTGCAACCGGTTTACACCCCCCTGTCCCGCCAACCCCTTGCCTCCCAGCATCCTCTGGGGCCCTCACGCCAACCCCTTGCCTCCCAGCATCCTCTGGGGCCCTCATGCCAACCCCTTGCCTCCCAGCCCCGCCGTTTGGTGCTGCAGCGGCGGAGGTCCCTCCTGGTAGAGCCCGCCCTTCCTGGAGGATTCAGCGGCAGGGAGAGGAGCAGACTCCCCCCTCACTGGTGAATCAGAGACCCCCAAGGCTCTGCGATGGAGTGCCCCGAACCGCGGGGGCATCCCGAGAAAAGCCAAGACCCTTCCTGAGCCGTGAGGCCTCACCGGTCCTCCTCCGGCCAAACCCACCCAGAGCCAGAGAGCACTTTTAAACCCCTTCCCCTGAGTAAACCGCCCCCTCCACAATCAAGCAGAGCCCCCACAGTGCTGATGGGGTCTTGTCCCCCACCGGGCAGCGGGCCCTGCCCTTGGGAGAGGCTGGCCTCGAGTGAGACGGGTGGGGGGAATCACCCCCCGTTGGGGGCCGGACAGAGCCCAGGGCACGTTGCCCTCCCCTGGGGACCGGGGATGGAGCGAATGAAAAAGCAAAGGGGAGTTTCGGCTCTCTGAGATGGTTCAGGCGGCCCATTCCCCTGCCCGGCTGCCCGGAGTGGGGTGTTGGTCTGACCCTGAAGCTTGGGGCTGAGAGAGTAGGGCCTGGACCACCCAGCCTGCTGCCCCTCCTGCCTCTCTGGGTGCAGACCCCGGTGGCGGCGGGGCAGGAGGAGCAGACGTCACCATGGGCATCCATACTGGGGGCAGAGGGAGCCGGAAACCTCATTCCATGGACAGAGGCCCCACAGGCGCTACCTCATCCTCTTCTCACCTCTTCCCTCCCCCCGCCGACCATTTGAAAGCCCATTTTTTTGGTTCTTCCTTCCCCGCCAGGACGAGCAAAGCCCTGTCCTCACCCTGGCTTCAAGCAGCAAGAAGGGGCCTGCGTCCCCCGGGAAGGCCACCGGTCCCAAGCCCCCCTTCTTACTGCTTAGCCGCCTCTTCTCCCTCTCCTCAGGCTCTTCCTTCCAGGTGGGTGAGAGGGGGACAAGGAAACCCCCCTTCTCGGGAAGGTCCCGAGACCCTCAAGACCCCGAGCGGGAGACCCCCCACTTCCCCTCTCCCAGCACCAAGCACCTGGAGTATGAACTGGATTCCCCATTTGCACAGAGCGAATGAACTTCCTAATTTTTTTAAATTATTCTGTCTTGGTCGCCCCACCGCCCTTCTGTGTTCCTTCCGTCCCAACGATGACCGTGCTTCCTCCTCCTCATCCATCTGTTTTCGAAACAATAAAGTTTCAGAGGGGAAATTGAGTCCCAGCTCAAGTCCTGACCCCCCCGCCTCCTCCATCCCCCCCACGAGGTGAGGGGAGCCAAGAGGGTGGAGGAGGGAGGGTAGTGGAAGTGAGCCCCCCACCCTGTCAGCTCATCGAATGTTTAATATTTTCCAGCAAAGCCGCTGGGCATCAGTCAGAAGGACCTGAGTTCAAATTCGGGCTTCGCCACTTTGCCGTGTGACCTTGGGCCGGTCATTTAACTTCTCTAGGCCTCAGTCCCCTCAGCTGTAAAATGGGGGTGAAGATTGTGAGCCCTGGGACGGGGACTGTCCAACCTGATTAGCTTGTTTCTACCCCAGCGCTTAGTAGAGTGCCTATCCCATGGTAAGTGCTTAAAAAAATACCTTTTTTTTTAAAAAAAAAAAAAAAGACTCCCTTGTGAGCGAGAGGCGTCCAGTAAAGCGACTTCTGTCTGCCCCTTGGGGGCAAAACATGTTTGGATCTGGCGAATGGCTTGTTGGGAGGGGAAATTAACCCCTATGAACAGGGTTTGTTCACCACTTATCTGAGGTCAAAGAGCTGGGATAAGTGAAAGATAATCAAGTCAACAGTGGTATTTATTGAGTATTTACTGTGTGCAAAGAGCGGGGATAAATGAGAGATAAGCCAACAGTGGTATTTATTGAGCGTTTACTATGTGCAAGGTACTAAGTGCTTGGCATCGAACAATAATATTAATAATAATTATGGTGTTTGTTAAACTCTTACCATGTGGGCACTGAACAATAATATTAATAATAATTATGGTATTTGTTAAACTCTTACCGTGTGCCAGGCAGGCACTGTAGTCAAGCTAATCGGGTTGGGCATATCCCTGGCCCACGTGGCGCTCACAGTCATCATCCCCATTTTACAGATGAAGTAACTGGGCAGAGAAGTGAAGTGACTTGCCTAGGGTCACACAGCAGACCCAGGATTAGAATCCAGGTCCTTCTGGCTCCCGGGCCTGGGCTCTACCCACTAGGCCATGCTGCTTCTTATCCTCATAAGAGGTATTTATTGAGTGCTTCCTGTGTGCTTAAAAAAATACCTTTTTTTTTTTTTTTAAAAAAAAGGCTCCCTTGTGAGTGAGAGGCGTCCAGTAAGACTAAGTGGTTAGTACAGTACGTCTCTTTGGGACCATCCAGGGCGGGGATACCTAGCACACTAGTAATACAACTGGCAGTTCAGAAAGACCCCTAGCCTGGGCGTGAGGAGACCTGGGTTCGAATCGTGCCACTTCTCTGCTGAGCGACCTTGGGCGAGCCACTTCACTCGCCTGGGCCTCAGTTTCCTTATCTGTCAAGCGGAGATTGAGTATCTGTTCTCCCTCAGACTTCGAGGTCTGTATGGGACAGGGACTGCGGCTGATCTGATTACACTGGATCTGCCCCGGCGCTTAGTACAGTGCTTGGCGCATAGTAAACACTTATCAAAGGCCATGGGTATTGCCACAATCTTCTAGACTGTAATAATAATAATGATGGCATTTATTAAGCGCTTACTATGTGCAAAGCACTGTTCTAAGCGCTGGGGAGGTTACAAGGTGATCCGGTTGTCCCTCAGGGGGCTCACATTCTTAATCCCCATTTTACAGATGAGGTAACAGAGGCCCAGAGAAGTGAAGTGACTTGCCTAAAGTCACACAGCTGACAAGTGGCGGAGATGGGACTGTAAGGTCGTTGTGGGCAGGGAATATGTCTGTTTTTATTGTTGTACTCTCCCAAACGCTTAGTGCAGTGCTCTGCACCCAGCAAGCACTCAATAAATACAATTGACAATTCTCGTTATTATTGTAGCTGTTGTTATTACCTTCCTAGTAAGCAGTAACCTCGAGATCCTTCTAGGTGAGGACCCACGGAACTCCCGGCTGTCGGCGGGAGAAGGAAACTGTTCGTATCTCCTCCCTCTTCCCTACCCACTCTATCGTAATATTATTGATTAATTAAATTATGCAGCCTTTAGTCGACTGTTTCTGTTCTTGCCTTTTGGACGGTAGCGATGGATCCCCTAATAGGGCGCAACTGGGGGACTGGAAATCCAGACTTTGAGGGGTCGTCGGGGCCGGCCTCCTAACTTCAAGCAATACAGTGTGGCCCAGTGGTTAGATCTCGGGTATGGAGGTGAGGGGAACCTGAGTTCTAGTCCTGACTCAGCTACTCGTCTACTGTGTGACTTAGGGCAAGCCCTTCACTTCTCAGGGCCTCAGTTCCCTCATCTGTAAAATGGGGATTAAGTCTGCCAAGGCCGAGAGGAGACGGGGTTCCGGTGAGAGATGCCCATCTGCAGGGCTTCAGGACGGGAATGGGAAGGCTGCGGTTCATCCCAGGAATGATTTTGGGGGGTGAAGCCAGGGGGAACGGAGCCAACCCAGTGGGAATTGCAAAACTTCCTGGCAAGGGCCTGGGACTTTTTTGAGGCAGTTCCTTTCCCCGGCATGGCTTGCCTCCGAGAAGGGCTTTTTTTTTCATAATAATAATAATGATGGCATTTGTTAAGTGCTTACTATGTGCAAAGCACTGTTCTAAGCGTTTTCATTTCTTATGATGTACAGTGCTCTGCACACAGTAAGCGCTCAATAAATACGATTGATGATGATAATGATGGCATTTGTTAAGTGCTTACTAGGTGCAAAGCACTGTTCTAAGCGTTTTCTTCTTTTAGTGGTATTTGTTAAGCATCTTTTAAGCACCTTGAATCTGAGGGAGATACAAGTTAATCAGGTTGGACACACACATGGGGCTCACAGTCTTAATTCCCACTTTTCCAGATGAGGGAACTGAGGCCCAGGAAAAAGAAGTGGCTTGCCCAAGGTGACACAGCAGACAAGCGGCGAAGGCAGGATTAGAACCCAGGTCCTTCTGACTCCCAGGTTTTTCCACTGGGCTCTGGTGGCAATCAGTCGTATTTATTGAGCACTTACTGTGTGCAGAGCACTGTACCAAGCGCTTGGGAAGTCCAAGTTGGCAACATATAGAGACGGTCCCTACCCAACAGCGGGCTCACCGTCTAGAAGGGGGAGACAGACAACAAAACAAAACATATTAAACAAAATAAAATAAATATAATAAATACGTACAAGTAAAATACAACAACAATAATAATAATTGTGGTATTAAGTGCTTGCTATGTGCCAGTCGCTGTACTAAGCGCTGAGTTAGATACAAACTAATTGGGTTGGACAGTCCATATGCTACATGGAGCTCCCAGTCTTAATCCCCATTTTCCAGATGAGGGAAGTGAGACCCAGAGAAGTGAAGCGACTTACCCGAGGTCACACAGCAGACGGGGAGCCGGGATCATCATCATCATCAATCGTATTTATTGAGCGCTTACCGTGTGCAGAGCACTGTACTAAGCGCTTGGGAAGTACAAGTTGGCAACATCTAGAGACAGTCCCTACCCAACAGTGGGCTTACAGTCTAGAAGGGGGAGACAGACAACAAAACAAAACATATTAAACAAAATAAAATTAATAAATATGTACAAGTAAAATACAACAATAATAATTGTGGTATTAAGTGCTTACTATGTGCCAGTCGCTGTACTAAGCACTGAGTTAGATACAAGAGGTCATGGGTTTGAATCCCGGCTCCGCCACATGTCTGCTGTGTGACCTTGGGCAAGTCACTTAACTTCTCTGAGCCTCGGTTACCTCACCTGTAAAATGGGGATTAAGACTGTGAGCCCCACGTGGGACAACTTGATCACCTTGCATCCACCCCCAGCGCTTAGAACAGTGCTCTGCACATAGTAAGCGCTTAACAAATGCCATTATTATTAATTAGGTTGGACAGTCCATATCCTACATGGAGCTCCCAGTCTTAATCCCCATTTTCCAGATGAGGGAAGTGAGACCCAGAGAAGTGAAGCGACTTGCCCGAGGTCACACAGCAGACGGGAGCCGGGATGAGAACTCGGGTCTTTCTGACTCTCAGGCCTGGGGTCTACCTATTAGGCCACCCTGCTCCCTGTCTCTCGCCCCCGGCCTCGGCTGGGAAGGGAGAGGGGGCTTTAGACCCAAAATAACAGCTCAAGTTGCAGAGGCTGCTTTGCTCCTACAAAACCCGCTCATTCAACGCAGCCCAGAGGGCGAAGCCTCCCGCTGGAAACCGGTAATCGCAATAATAGTAATAATAATAATAATAATAATGATGGCATTTGTTAAGCGCTTACTATGTGCAGAGCACTGTTCTAAGCGCTGGGGGTGGATACAAGGTGATCAAGTTGTCCCACGTGGGGCTCACAGTCTTAATTCCCATTTACAGATGAGGGAACTGAGGCTCAGAGAAGTGAAGTGACTTGCCCAAGGTCACACAGCAGACATGTGGCAGAGCCGGGATTCGAACCCATGACCTCTGACTCCAAAGCCCGTGCTCTTTCCAATGAGCCACGCTGCTTCTCTTGTTAATAGCAGTGTTAATGTGTTGTTAACGGTAACGTTGGTAATTGCTAAGCACTTACGATGTACCGAGCACTGTGCTAAGGGCTGGGGGAGATACAAGGTAATCAGGGTGTCCCACGTGGGGCATAATCATCATAACGTGGGGCTCCTAGTCTCCCCATTTTACAGATGGGATTGAGGCCCAGAGAAGTGAAATGACTTACCCAGGGTCACACAGCAGACAAGTGGCGGAGACAGGATGAGAATCCAGGACCTTCTGATTCCCAGGCCCGTGCTCTGCCCACTACGCCAAGCTGCTTTACGTGATGATGATGATAATGGAGGTATGTATTAATCAATCAATCAATCAGTCACATTTATTGAGCACTTACTGTGTGCAGAGCACTGTACTAAGCGCTTGGGAAGTACAAGTCGGCAACACATAGAGACAGTCCCTACCCAACAGCGGGCTCACAGTCTAGAAGGGGGAGAAGCACGTACTATGTGCTTAGCGTTGGGGCAAATACAAGATAATCAATGCTGCCCCTTCCCCTGGCAGAGGGGAATGTTGAACGCGCCCAAGCTTGGGGCCAGACCCTCCTAATAACCCTAGACTACACACAGGACCCTTCTCTGTCGCTCCTCTGTGGTGTGACCTTGGGCCGGTCTCTCTGCTTCCTCAGTTTCCTCTCCATCCCCCCCGCCTTACCTCCTTCCCTTCCCCACAGCACCTGTGTATATATATATATATAGATAGATAGATAGATAGATATATACACACACACACATCTATACATATATATACACACACATATATACATATATACACACATATATATATACACACATATACACATACACACATACATACACACACATACACACACATATATACATACATATACACATATATATACACACACATATACATACATATATATACACAAACATATATATATGTTTGTAGGGATTTATTACTCTATTTTACTTGTACATATCTATTCTATTTATTTTATTTTGTTAATATGTTTTGTTCCCTGTCTCCCCCTTCTAGACTGTGAGCCCACTGTTGGGTAGGGACCGTCTCTCTGTGTTGCCAACTTGGACTTCCCAAGCGCTTAGTCCAGTGCTCTGCACACAGTAAGCGCTCAATAAATACGATTGATTGATTGATTCCTCCTCTGGAAAATGGAGAGTCAGTACTTGTCCTTCCTCTGTCTTTGACGTTGAGGCCCATGTGGGTTCAATGTATAACAGAATGTATAACAGAAGGTAGACACTTTCCCCGCCCCCAAAGAATTTGGATATTCACGGGGGAGTCAGACAGACCAAATATTTGCAAATAGTGGGAGCAGGAAGAACAGTGAGGAGCAGACGGGGAGGAGAACAAATATGCCGGAATAAAATATTAGAATAAATCAGAATGGATCACTGACTAGACGGGAACCTGCTTGGGATGGGTTCTAGACTGTGAGCTCGTTGTGGGTAGGGAATGTCACTGTTCATTCATTCAATCGTGTTTATTGAGCGCTTACTGTGTGCAGAGCACTGTACTAAGCGCTTGGGAAGTACATGTTGGCAACAGATAGAGACGGTCCTTACCCAACAGTGGGCTCACAGTCTAGAAGGGGGAGACAGAGAACAAAACAAAACATATTAACAAAATAAAATAAATAGAATAAATATGTACAAATAAAATAGAGTAATAAATACGTATAAACATATACAGGTGCTGTGGGGAGGGGAATCAATCAATCAATCATATTTATTGAGTGCTTACTGTGTGCAGAGCACTGTACTAAGCGCTTGGGAAGTACAAGCTGGCAACATATAACAAGGAGGTAAGGCGGGGGGGATGGGGAGGGGGAGAGGAAGGAAGGAGGGGGAGAGGAAGGACTGTTGTTATGTCGTACTTTCCCAAGCGATTAGTACAGTGCACACAATTAGCACTTAATAAATATGATTGAATGAGTGAATTCTCCCAAGCACTCAGTACAGTGCTCTGCCCTCAGAGACGCACCCAATAAGTGTCATTACTCCTGTTCTCCCAAGAGAAGCAAGCGTGGCCTAGTGGAAAGAGGACACTCCTGGGAGTCGGAGGACCTGGGTTCTAATCCTGGATCTGTCACTTGTCTGCTGTGTGACCTCAAGGAAGTCAATCAATCAATCAATCAATCGTATTTATTGAGCGCTTACTGTGTGCAGAGCACTGTACTAAGCGCTTGGGAAGTACAAGTCGGCAACATCTAGAGATGGTCCCTACCCAACAGCGGGCTCACAGTTTAGAAGGGGGAGACAGACAACAAAACCAAACATACTAACAAAATAAAATAAATAGGATATGTACAAATAAGATAAATAGAGTAATAAATATGTACAAACATACATGTATACAGGTGCTGTGGGGAAGGGAAGGAGGTAAGATGGGGGATGGAGGGGGGATGAGGGGGAAAGGAAGGAAGGGGCTCAGTCTGGGAAGGCCTCCTGGAGGAGGTGAGCTCTCAGTAGGGCCTTGAAGGAAGTCATTCCTGTCTGCTGTGTGACCTTGGGCAAATCACTTAACTTCTCTGAGCCTCCGTTACCTCATCTGTAAAATGGGGATTAAGACTGTGAGCCCCACGTGGGACAACCTGATCACCTTGTATCCCCCCCCCAGCTCTTAGTGCTTTGCACATAGTAAGTGCTTAACAAATGCCATCATCATTACTATTATTATTATTTCACTTCTCTGGGTTTTATTTCCCTCATCTGTCAAATGGGGATTAAGACAGCGAGCCCCGTGTGGGACAGGGACTGTGTCCAATCTGATGAGCTCGTATCCACCCCAGGCCTTAGTACAGTGCCTGCTTAACAAATACCATAAAAAAGTGTTCTGCCCTCAAGAGGTGCCCAAACACCATAAAAACATGTTTAGTACGGTGGCTCTATCATCATCATCATCATCATCAATCGTATTTATTGAGCGCTTACTATATGCAGAGCACTGTACTATGCGCTTCGGAAGTACAAATTGGCAACATATAGAGACAGTCCCTACCCAACAGTGGGCTCATTTTCAGGAGTTGCTCAATAAATACCATCGATTGACAAGATGAGCGATAGGAGGAGGAGGAGGGAGGGGAGGAGGGCCGCACTGGTGGTGGTGGTTTGGCAGCCTGGACTGAACCCCCGGAGGACCCCATTAAAGAGCTGGTCCAACCTGAGCTCAGACTACCAGAGAAAAAGGACTTTTTAAATCTCTGTTTCTCTGTCTCTGTGTCACAGTATCCATCTGTTTTTCTCTCTCCCTCTGTGTCTCTTTCTCTTCCTGGTGCGCTGCTAAAAACAAACATAAAAGAAGAAATTGCCCACCGACCCCAACCCTCCCCCTGGTCCTTCGGCAGACCAAATCGAGAAAAACTCTCTTTTTCGGGAAGTGGGGCGGGGCCGAGGGGGGAGGGACCTAGGAGGATGGTGATAATAATAATAATAGTGATGATGGTATTTGTTAAGCGCTTACTCTGAGCCAAGCACTGTTCTAAGCGGTGGGGTAGATACCAGGTGATCAGGTTGTCCCCCGTGGGGTTCTCAGTCTTCGTCCCCATTTTCCAGATGAGGGAACTGAGGCCCAGAGAAGTGAAGTGACTTGCCCAAAGTCACCCAGCTGACAAGTGGCAGAGCCGGGGATGGGGCGGGCCGGAGAAGGGAGGAGGAGGAGGAGGAGGAGCTCGTTGTGGGCGGGGAATGTGTCTGTTTACTGTTGTGTGGTCCTCTCCCAAGCGCTTAGTACAGTGCTCTGAACACAGTGAGCGCTTATTAAATACGAATGGATGAAAGTGGAAAGGAGAAGAAGGGGGGAAGAAGGGGGGTAGGAGGAGAAGGAGGAGAAGAAAGGGGGAAGGGGGAAAGGAAGAGGAGGAGGGATCTAGGAGGGAGGGAGGAGGGACTAAGGAGGGAGGGGCGGATCTGGAAGGGGAAGAGGAGGAGGAGGAGAAGGGGGAAAAAGGGGGAGGGGCAGGAGGAGGGACCTGGGAGGGAGGGGAGGATCGGGAAGGGGAAAAGGAAGAGGAGGGGGAGGAGCTGGAAGGGGAAGAGGAGAAGAAGGGGGAAAAAGGAGGAGGGGCAGGAGGAGGAGGAGGAGGAGGGGGGAAGGGGGAGGAGGGACCTAGGAGGGAGGGGCGGGCCGGGCAGGGGAAGAGGGGGAGGGGGAGGAGGAGGAGGAGGGACCAACGGGAGGGAGGAGGGACCTAGGAGGGAGGGGCGGGCCGGGAAGGGGAGGAGGAGTGGGAGGGGGAGGAGAAGAAGGGGGAAAGAGGAGGAGGGGGAGGAGGGACCAAGGAGGAGGGAAGGGGGGAGGAGGAGGAGGGGCTTAGGAGGAACAGGCGGGCCGGGAAGAGGAGGAGGAGGAGGAGGAGGGACCAAAGGGGGGGGGGAGGAGGAGGAGGGGGAAAGAGGAGAAGGGGGAGGGGGAGGAGGAGGAGGGACTTAGGAGGGAGAGGCGGGCCGGGAAGGGGAAGAGGAGGAGGAGGAGGCACCAAAGAGGAGGGGGAGGAGGAAAAGAAGGGGGAAAGAGGAGGAGGAGGAGGGAGCAAAAAGGAGGGGGAGGAGGAAAAGAAGGGGGAAAGAGGAGGAGGGGGAGGAGGAGGAGGGAGCAAAGGGGAGGAGGAGGAGGAGGAGGGGCTTAGGAGGGAGAGGCGGGCCGGGAAGGGGAAGAGGAGGCGGGACCAAAGAGAAGGGAGGAGGGTCCTAGGAGGGAGGGCCGGGCGGGTTAAGGGAACAGGAGGAGGGATCGAGGAGGAGGAGGAGGAGGAGGAGGGACCTAGGAGGGCGGGCCGGGCCGGGGGGAAGGAGGAGGGGAGAGGAAGAGGAGGAGGAGGAGGAGAAGGAGGAGGGAGAGAGGCAGGCAGGCAGGCAGGCAGGCAGGCAGCGCCCCTGGAAGAGCGAGCCCCCGGTCGGCTGCTCGGTGCCTCCTCCCCCTCGCCCGGTGCTCGCCCCCTCCGGCCCTCCATCCCTCCGGCCGTCCCTCCGTCCGTCCTCCCCTCCATCCCTCCGTCCGTCCGTCCCTCCGTCCCTCCGCCCTCCCTCCCTCCGTCCCTCCCTCCCGTCCACCCCTCCCTCCCTCCCTCCGGCCGGACGCGGGCGTCTCCGGGGGTCCCGGGGGTCCCGGGGTTCCCGGGGTGCGGGCGGTCCCGGCTGGGTCCCGGCGATGGTCCCGCTGGCGCGGCTGCCGCTGCTGCTGCTGCTGCTGCTGGGCCTGGGCCGGGCGCCCGCCCCCGCCCGGGCCTGCAGCTGCTCCCCCGCCCACCCGCAGCACGCCTTTTGCAACGCAGATGTAGGTAAGGAAGCACCGGCCTCCCTCCAAAAAGGGACACCCCCCCCGCCCATCCCCCCTAGTCACCTCCCACTTGTGGTGGTCCCCCCCCCCCCCGCCGGCCCTCCGGGCCCCAAACTTCCAGGCGCCTGGGACTTTCTCAGGGTCCCCTCCCTCCCTGGCCCCCCCTCGCCGTCCCCCCCCCCCGTCACTTGTGGCCCTCTGTCTGATCCCCCGCTGACCCTCGACCCCCTGGCCCCTCTGTCCCCCTTCCTCCCTCTGCCCCCTTGCCCCCCCCGTCCCTCGACCCCCTGGTCCCTCTGTCCCCTTCCCTCCCTTGTCCCTCTGTCCCGTCCCCCTCTGTCCCGTCCCCCTCTGTCCCTCTGTCCCCCTCTTTCCCTCTGTCCCCTTCTCTCCCTTGTCTCTCTGTCCGGTCCCCCTCTGCCCCTCGACCCCCTGGTTCCTCTGTCCCCCTCTCCTCCTCTGTCCCCTTGTTCCCCTTTTTCCCTTGTCCCTCTGTCCGGTCCCCCTCGAGCCCCTGGTCCCTCTGTCCCCCTTCCTCCCTCTGCCCACTTGCCCCCCCCGTCCCTCGACCCCCTGGTCCCTCTGTCCCCCTCTCCCTCTGTCCCTCTGTCTGGTCCCCCTCTGCCCCTCGACCCCCTGGTCCCTTCTGTCCTCTTCCCTCCCTCGTTCCTCTGCTCCCCTCTCCCTCTCTGTCCCCTTGTCCCCCTTTCTCCCTTGTCCCTCTGTCCGGCCCCCCCGCCCCTCGACCCCCTGGTCCCTCTGTCCCCCTCTCCCTCTTTGTCCCCTTATCCCCCTCTCTCTCCCCCCACCCCGTCCCTCTGTCTGGTCCCCCTCTGCCCCTCGACCCCCTGGTCCCTCATCCTTCTGTCCCCTTGCTCGTGTGTCACCTTGTCCCCGCTCTGTCCCTCGATCCCCAGGTACCTCTGTCCCTTGCCCCCCTCTCTGTCTGGTCCCCCTCGACCCCTTGGTCCCTCTGTCCCTCAACTGTCTGGTTCTTCGACGCTCTGTCCCCTTGTCCCTCCCTCTGTCCCCCGTTGCCTTATTTCCCCTCTGTCCCCCAACCCTCTGTCCCCTGGTCCCTCGTCCCTCTGCCCTGTGTCACCCTCTCTGTCCCTCTGCCCCCCTGCCCCTCCCTCCCTCTGTCTGTCCATCTCTCCCCCCCCCCCCGCCCCCTGTCCCTCTGTCTCTCCCTCCCTGCCCCTTTCCAATTCCCCCACCCCCTTTCCCTTCCTCAACCTCAAAATTCCTTCTGAAATTCCTCTCTGGAGCTCCAGAGCCAGGGAGGGGGGCCTGGGCTGGGCCAGGGGCTTGGCCGGGGCCTGGCTGGGGGACCAGGGTTGAGGGGTTCACTCCACACACACCCGAGGGGGCGAGACAGGGACCCCGGGCGGTTCCCTGGCAGCCGCAGGAGGAGGAGGAGGAGGAGGAGGAAGAAGAGGAGGAGGAGGAGGAGGGCAGGATGGAGTCCAGCTCTCCCCTCACTGGGCACTGGGCACACGGGAGGTGAGGGCGGCCTGGGTCCTGGCCGGACGTTCCCACGGTGGCCCCTGTGGGGGCTGAGCTAGCCAGGCTAGCGGTCACACTAGCCCCCATCCTGGGAGGAAGCGGGTACGGCGTGGGGGGGATGGCCGGAAAGAAAAGAGCTGACCAGCTGGATTTCTTGCCACTTACTGGGTATTAATAACCCTGTGGGTCTTTAAACCCGGGATTAGCCATGGGGGTGGGGGGGTCGGGAGGCTTTGGCCTAGGGGCTGGAACCCGGCCCCCGGAGTCACGAGGACCTGGGTTCCCATCCCGTCTGCTGGGTGACCTTGAGCAAGTCACTTCACTTTTCTGGGCCTCAGTTCCCTCATCTGAAAAGTGGGGGTGAAGACTTCTTGGCCAGGGTGGGAGAGGGACTTTGTCCAGCGCGATTTGCTTTCATTCCCCCTCGGCGCTCAGTACAGTGCCTGGCCCACAGTAAGCACTTAACAAATGCCACCGTTATTATTCCATCAGCTCGTTCTCGGGGAGACAATTCCCCAGGCTTCTGTCTCCGGGCTCCTCGCCAGCCTGCCAAGAATGGGGGTGCTGAAAGAGTCCGGGATGAGGGGGCTTTCAGGAGGACAGGGCCTGGGTTTGGCTTTTTCATTCACTCTCTTCTGGCTTTCAAAGACCCTCCCCGCTTCTCCCAAGTCGAGGAAAACTCACAGAAAGGAAGATTCCTGGAGTCAGAAGGACCTGGGGTCTCAGCTGTGCCACTTATCGGCTATGTGACCTTGATCGAGTCCCTTAATTACTCTGTGCCTCAGTTACCTCATCTGTAAAATGGGGACTGTGAGCCGCATATGGGACAGGGAGTGTGTCCAATCTGATTAGCTTAGAACAGTGCTCGACACCTAGTAAGTGCTTAACAAATACCATTATTATTATTGTTAGGAATAATAATAATAAATTCAGGGTTCTGTAGGGAAAGGGGCAGGAGGGGGACAGGAGGCGCATCCCTCCGTCTCAGATTTGAGGAGGGGGCTGCAGCAGGGACCACTTTCGGCACCTTGACTGAAAGAGGCAGTGTAGACAGGTGGAGCAGTCTAATTCATCCATCAGTGGTATTTGCTGAGCACTTACTGAGCACCAAGTGCTGTACTGAGCGCTTGGGAGAGTCCAGCACAAGTAACTTTCCGGCTCCTCTCCAGTCCCCACCACACCAGTTGACTATTCCCGACTCTTCCAGAAGCAGCGTGGCCTAGTGGAAAGAGCCCAGGCCTGGGAGTCCAAAAATCTGGATTTTAATCCCAGCTCCACCACTTGCCTACTGTGTGACTTTGGGCAAGTCACTTAACGTATCTGGGCCTCAGTTTCCTCATCGGTAAAATGGGGATTCAGTCCCCGTTCTTCCTCCTACTTAGACTGTGAGCCCCACGTGGGACCTGATTCATTCATTCATTCAATCGTATTTATTGAGCGCTTACTGTGTGCAGAGCACTGTACTAAGCGCTTGGGAAGTACAAGTTGGCAACACATAGAGACAGTCCCTACCCAACAGTGGGCTCACAGTCTAAAAGGGGGAGACAGAGAACAAAACCAAACATACTAACAAAATAAAATAAATAGAATAGATATGTACAAGTACAATAAACAGAGTAATAAATATGTACGAACATATATACATATATACAGGTGCTGTGGGGAAGGGAAGGAGGTAAGATGGGGGGGATGGAGAGGGGGACGAGGGGGAGAGGAAGGAAGGGGCTCAGTCTGGGAAGGCCTCCCGGAGGAGGTGAGCTCTCAGTAGGGCCTTGAAGGGAGGAAGAGAGCTCCCACTGTAAGTGCTTATCAAATATCACAATTATTATTTCTCAGTCTGTAAATTCGTTATGGGCATGGAACAGGTCTACTATTTCTGTTGTACTCTCCCAAGAGCTTAGTACAGTGCTCTGCACACAGTAAGTGCTCAATAAATACGACTGATTCTGGGCAGGGAACATGTCTGCTAATTTTGTTGCAGTGTACCGTCCCAAGCACTCAGTACAGCGCCCTGCACAGAGTAAGCTCCCAATTTATACTATTGATTGATTGATTCTTCCTCCTCTTCCTCCTCCCTTAAAGGGGGTCTATAGCCCCCCTCTTGATGCCATCTGCAAAGCAGCTGAGTCACATACCATGGGTCTGAGTTAGATCAGGAGGAAGCACGTGGAGCCCGGGAATGTTGGGGGCACTTGGCTCTGGGAACGGAGGGAAGCGGTGAGAAGCGGGGCGGCCTAGCGGAGAGAGGCAGGGAGCCAGAGGACCTGGGTTCTCACCCCGGCTCCACCGCTGGGTGACCTTGGACAAGTCACTGCCGTTCTCTGGGCCTCAGTCTCTTCATCGGTCTAATCAATCAATCAATCAGTCGTATTTATTGAGCGCTTACTGTGTGCAGCGCTTGGGAAGTACAAGTTGGCAACATATAGAGACAGTCCCTACCCGACAGTGGGCTCACAGTCTAAAAGGGGGAGACATATATATGTGTATATATACATATGCACACACACAATATATATATGTATATATACACATATATAGTATATACGTGTGTGTGTAGATACAGATACATAGATGGATGAGCCCCCGTTATTCATTCATTCATTCATTTATTTAATCATACTGATTGAGCGTTTAGTGTGTGCAGAGCACTGGACTAAGCGCTCGGAGATATTCCCTGAGCTGAGGCCTCACCCCTTGAAGAGGGAGCCCCCCACCAAGCCTTCATTCATTCATTCACTCAATCGTATTTATTGAGTGCCTACTGTGTGCAGAGCACTGGACTAATGGGGGTTCAACACCTGATGTCCCCCGACTAAGGCTGTGAGCCCCGTGGTGGGAGGGGCTGGATCGGCCCTGATTGCAGGGGGTCTAGACCCCAGTATTTAGTAATAATAATCATCACTGGGGTTTGTGTCAGGTGCTTATTATGTGCCTAGGACTGTACTTGAAGCAGCGTGAATCAATCAATCAATCAATCGTATTTATTGAGCGCTTACTGTGTGCAGAGCACTGGACTACGCGCTTGCGAAGTACAAGTTGGCAACATATAGAGACAGTCCCTACCCAACAGTGGGCTCACAGTCTAAAAAGGGGAGACAGAGAACAAAACCGAACATACTAACAAAATAAATTAAATTAAATAAATAAATAGTGGAAAGAGCACGGGCTTTGGGTTCAAGTCCTGGCTCTGCCAATTATCAGCTGTGTGACTTTGGACAAGTCATTTCTCTGTGCCTCAGTTACCTCATCTGTAAAATGGGGATTAAGACCGTGAGCCCCGGGTGGGACAACCTGATTACTTTGTAACCTCCCCAGCGCGTAGAACAGTGCTTTGCCCATAGTAAGCGCTTAATAAATGCCATTATTATTATTATTATTACTAAGCGATGGGGTAGGGACAAGATCATGAGGTCCCCTGGTCTAAGGAGGAGGGAGAACGGGGATTGACTCCCCATTCTGCCGATGAGGGACCTGGGGCCCAGAGAAGGGAAGTGATTTGCCCAAGATCACACAGAGGCCAAGGGGCGAAGCCGGGATAAGAGCCCAGGTCCTTCTGACTCTCGGCAGATTAGTGCTAAGCCAGGCCTGTACGGACAAATCCCCTCTGTCCGCACAACGGTTCCAAAGCATCTCCTTCCGTAGCAACGAGAGCCGGGAATGGCGTTAAGGGAGGAGAAGGTTGGGAATGGCCAGGGTGACCGGAGACGGCTTATCTCTCCACGGGAGCGATTTCGCCCACCAGGCAAATGGCGGAGCGGGTTTAAAAAAATCATAAAATCATCATGGTACTTGTTAAGGGCTAACTCTGTGCCAAGCACTGTTCCAAGCGCTGGGGTGGGAATAAGTTAATCAGGTTGGACGCGGTCCCTGTCCCACATGGGGTTCACACTCTTAATCCCCGTTCTGCAGATGATGTAACTGAGGCCCAGAGAAGTGAAATGAGTTGCCCAAGGTCACACAGCGAAGTGACTCGACCAAGGCCGCCCGCCAGGCAAATGGCGGAGTGGGTTTAAAAAAACCATAAAATCATCGTGGTACTTGTTAAGGGCTAACTCTGTGCCAAGCACTGTTCCAAGTGCTGGGGTGGGAATAAGTTAATCAGGTTGGACGCGGTCCCTGTCCCACATGGGGCTCACACTCTTAATCCCCGTTTTGCAGATGATGTAACTGAGGCCCAGAGCAGTGAAATGAGTTGCCCAAGGTCACACGGCAGTCATATGGCGGAACTGGGAGTAGAACCATGGCATAGTGGGCAGCTTTCTGTGATCCCCACGTTTTGGAGAAAAGATGAACCAGAGACAAGGGGATGAACAACCCTCCCTCTGTAACCCTCTTACCTGTTAGACTGGAGGCAGTGTGGCTTAGTAGATAGAGCACGGATCTGGGATTCATAAGGTCCTGGGTTCTAGTCCCAGCTATGTCTACTGTGTCCAACCTGATTAATTATCTACCCCAACGCTTGGTATAGGCAGTCAGTCAGTAAATCGTATTTCCTGAGTGTTTACCCAGCGCTTAGAACAGGACTTATGTTTGTACATATTCATTACTCTATTTATTTATTTATTTATTTATTTATTTTACTTGTACATATCTATTCTATTTTATTTTGTTAGTATGTTTGGTTTTGTTCTCTGTCTCCCCCTTTTAGACTGTGAGCCCACTGTTGGGTAGGGACTGTCTCTATATGTTGCCAATTTGTCCTTCCCAAGCGCTTAGTACAGTGCTCTGCACATAGTAAGCGCTCAATAAATACGATCGATGATGATGATGATGATGACTTTGCACATAATAATAATGGCATTTGTTAAGTGTTTACTATTATTATTATTACTGTGTGCAGAGCGCTCTACTAAATACTTGGGAGAGTCTGATAGAACAATAGAACAGACACATTCCCTGCCCACAACTAGCTTGCAGTCTAGAGGGGGAGACAGATGTTAATATCGATAAATATAATAACAGATATGGATGTAATCCAGCGCTTAGAACAGTGCTTTGCACATAGTAAGCGCTTAACAAATACCATCATCATCATCATAAGTGCTGTGGGGCTGGGAGAGGGGAGGAATAAAGGGAGCGAGTCAGAGAGGGAGAAGAGAAAAGGAGGGCTAGGTCAGGGAAGGCCTCTTGGAGGAGTTGGACTTTCAAAGAGGTTTGAAGTTGGGAGAGTCATTGTCTGTCGGATATGAAGAGGGAGGGCGTTGCAGGCCAGAGGCCGGATGCGGGCGAGGGGTTGGCGCGCGACGTAGGCCAGATCGAGGGACAGTGAGTAGGTTGGCATTAGAGGAGCCAACCGTGCGGGCTGGGTTGTAATAGGAGAGCAGCAAGGTGAGGTAAGAGGGAGGCGAGCTGATTGAAGGCCTTAAAGCTGATGGCGATGAGTTTCTGTTCGACGCGGAGGTGGATGGGCAACTCCGGGAGGGTCTTGAGGAAGGGGAAAACACGGACTGAACGTTTTTGTAGAAAAATGATCCGGGCAGCAGAGTGAAGTGTGGACTGGAGCGGGGAGAGACAGGAATCTCTACAGTGCCTGGCACATAGTAAGTGTTTAACAAATACTGTAACCACTCCCACCTTCCCTCTTCAAAAAAAACCCAAAAACAGGGGGTCTCTTTGCTGTAGAGAAACCTAAGGCGTCCACCCTTCCCCAGAAACATTAGTAGGGCTGTTTGCCAGGGAGGCTAAGGTGATGTACCGGTGTCTGCTCCTGCCCATTCTTCGGCTCACTGCCATCCTGGGAATCAGGAGATGTGAGTTTGAGCCTCGGCTCTGCCCCAGCCCAGCCTGTCGTCTGACCTTGGGCTAATCCCTTCACCTCCCAGGTCCTCCTCCGTTTCCTCGCCCGTCCCATGAGGAGAAATCCCCCTCCTCCTTCTTAGATCCCACCATCTTAGATCCCACCGTCTTGCATTGATGCCCACGCCTGGCACGGCGCCTGGCATGTGTTTGGCACTCCGTAAGGACCGTCGCTGGCAGAGGGACCACGGCGAGACCAGCTGGGCTTGTGTAGCGGATGATTTTAGTGCCAAGCAGAGAAATCACAGCTGCCAGTCGACTCCCCCCATCGCTGGCCGTGCCTCTCGCCCCTTCCCTCTCTTTGCGGGGGGGGGCCGAGCTTCTTCTTCTTCTGATGATGGTGGTATTTGTTAAGCACTTACTATGTGTCAAGCACTGTTCTAAGCGCTGGGGTAGATAGAAGCTAATCAGGTTGGACACAGTCCTCGTCCCACATGGGGCTCACGGTCTTCATCCCCATTTTCCAGATAGGGAATTGAGGCCTAGAGAAGAGAAGTGACTTGCCCAAGGTCACACAGCAGACAAATGGCGGGGCTGGGATGAGAACCCAGGTCCTTCTGATGCCCAGGCCACTGGGCTACGCGGTTTCTGGCTCCCCGTGCCCACCCCAAAAACCCGCCTAATTCTCTCCACCACATTCTGTTCACACGCTTGGTCAATCAAAGGTCCCTACTGAGCACTTATTATGTGCAGAGCATTATACTAAGCGCCTGGTCCTGCCATCTACTTGGATGTCCTGCCGCCACCTCAAACTTAACATGTCCAAAACAGAGCTCCTTATCCCCCCTCCTCTCCCGAACTTTCCCTTCTCTATAGAAGGTACAACCATCCTTCCCGGCTCACGAGCCCATAACCTTGGTGTCATCCTTAACTCCGCTCTCTCATTCAATCCACATATCCAACCCGTCACCAATACCTGTCAGTCTCACCTTCACAACATCGCCAAGATCCACCCTTTCCTCCCCATCCAAACCGTTACCACGTTAGTACAGTCACTCATCCTATCCCACCTAGATTACTGCATCAGCCTCCTTTCTGACCTCCCAACCTCCTGCCTCTCCCCACTCCAGTCCATACTTCACGCTGTGCCCGGATTATCTTCCTACAGAAATGTTGAGGGCTCAAATCCACCTCTGTATCAAACAAAAGCTCCTCACTACTGACTTTAAAGCTCTCCATCACCTTGCCCCCTCCTACCTCACCTCCCATCTCTCCTTCTCCATCCCAGCCCACACCCTCCTCTCTTCTGCCTTCTCACTGTGCCTTCATCTCCCCTGTCTTGCCGCCAACCCCTGACCCCCGTCCTACCTGAGTCCTGGAAAGCCTCCCCCCCAAATCCACCGGACAATCACTCTCTTCCCCTTCAAAGCCCTACTGAATGCGCATCTCCTCCAAGAGGCCTTCCCAGACTAAGCCCCACTTTTCCTAAGTCTCCCACTCCCATCTGCATCACCCTGACTCTTCCCCCCCCCGCCCCACAGCACTTATGTGTTATATCTGTTATTTTATTTATTTATATTGATGCCTGTTTACTTGTATTGATATCTGTCTTCCCCCCTCTAGATGGTGAGCTCGTTGTGGACAGGGATTATCTCTTTTTATTGCTGTATTGTACTTTCCAAGCGCTTAGTACAGTGCTCTGCACACAGTAAGCGCTCAATAAATACGATTGAATGAGCTGGGATTCGAACCCAGGTCCTTTGACTCCCAGGCTGGGCTCTTTCCATCTGCTTCTAGGAGAAGCAGCGTGGCTCAGTGGCAAGAGCCCGGGCTTTGGATTCAAATCCCGGTGCCACCAATTGTCAGCTGTGTGACTTTGGGCAAGTCACTTCACTTCTCTGGGCTTCGGTGACCTCATCTGTAAAATGGGGATTAAGACTGTGAGCCCCCAGTGGGACAACCTGATTACTGTGTAACCTCCCCAGCGCTTAGAACAGTGCTTTGCACATAGCACTTAATAAATGCCATTATTATTATTATTATTATTATTATTATTATTATTATTATCTCTAATCTAGGTGAAATACCTGGTGGGGGGACAGGGGGCGCTGTTCCATTGGTCTCTTTGAATTGGCACCATGGAATCAATCAATCAATCAATCACATTTATTGAGCACTTTTTCCGTGAAGAGCACTGTACTAAGCGCTTGGGAGAGTAAAATAAAGTTGTTAGAGCAGAGCCCTGCCTTCAAGGGCTGACAGTCTAGGGGGGGAACACAGTCACAAAAATAACTACAGATAAGGGGAAGTAAGAGCATTTAAAGCAGGTAGGTAAATGCTGAAGTTGGGATGTATTCCAAACTCATTCAATCATACCGAATACCGCATTCAGTCAGATTTATTGAGCACTTACTAGGTGCAAAGCACTGTACTAAGCACTTGGGAGAGGACAATATAACAACAAACAGGCACATTCCCTGCCCACAGTGAGCTCACAGTACTTAGGGAATGCAAAGTGCCTCACATTATTAGAGTTATTACGATGTTTGTTAAGTGCTTTCCATGTGCAAAGTGCTGGGACAGGACCCAGAATAATCAGTTCAGGCACAGTTCCTGCCCCACATGGGGGTCCCCAACCCAAGAGGGAGGGCAGACATAATAATAATAATAATGATGGTATTTGTTAAGCGTTTACTATGTGCAAAGCACTGTTCTAAGCACTGGGGAGGTGAAAAGGTGATTGGGTTTCCCAAGTGGGGGCTCACAGTTTTTATCCCCATTTTACAGATGAGGTAACTGAGGCCCAGAGAAATGAAGTGACTTGCCCGGAGTCACACAGCTGACAGTTGGCGGAGCCGGGATTTGAACCCATGACCTCTGACTCCAAAGCCCGGGCTCTTTCCATCTTCTCCCTATTTTACAGAAGAGGAAACTGAGGCCCAGAGAGGAGGAGGGACTTGCCCAAGGTCACCCAGCAGGGCGGGACCGGAACCCAGGCCTCCTGCCCCTTCAGTCTAAACAAGCCCAAGAACATTGGGGGCTGGAATCAATCAATTAAGCATATTTATTGAGTGCTTACTGTGTGCAGAGTACTGTAATAAGCGCTTGGGAGAGTACAGTATAACGATTTAACTGCCCAGTGTCCTGGCTGCCCCTTGGCTGGACTGGGTATGTGTGTGTGTTTGTGTGTGTGTGCGTATGCTGAGATCTGATTCCGGAGTGGAGGCAAGAGTGGTCGGAGATGTGAATGGCCACAGTATCTGGTGTCAATCAATCAATCAATCAATCGTATTTATTGAGCGCTTACTGTGTGCAGAGCACTGTACTAAGTGCTTGTCCTCAGTGTCCGGCATCCTCAGTGTCCAACACCACAATGTCCAAGGTCCTCAGTGTCCCGCGGCCCCAGACTCCATCCCTCCAGGGCCCTGGGGGCTCCTTCTTGTGGAGCTGCTCTGAGGTCATCATCATCATCATCAATTGTATTTATTGAGCGCTTACTGTGTGCAGAGCACTGTACTAAGCGCTTGGGAAGTACAAATTGGCAACATATAGAGACAGTCCCTACCCAACAGTGGGCTCGCAGTCTAAAAGGGGGAGACAAAACCAAACATACTAACAAAATAAAATAAATAGAATAGATATGTACAAGTAAAATAAATAAATAAATAGAGTAATAAATACTCTATTTAAATAAATATAAATAAATCGCCACTGGATGCCGCTTCCCCGGGGGTTGACCGGGCCGTGGCCTGGGCAGGGAGGGCAGGGACGGGCTGTGAGCCCACTGTTGGGTAGGGACTATCTCTATATGTTGCCAATTTGTACTTCCCAAGTGCTTAGTACAGTGCTCTGCACATAGTAAGCGCTCAATAAATACGATTGATGATGATGAGAGCAGCCCTAGACTGGCGGGGAGGGCGGGGACAAGATGCGGGGCAGCTGACTGGGCCACGAGCAAGGCCGCCGTCTCCAGCCTTGGATTTATTTCAAATTTTTTTTTTATGGTATTCATTAAGCACTTACTATGTGCCAGGTACTGTACTAAGCACCATGGGAGGTACAAGATAATCAGATAAATACAGTTGAGTGGGTGAATGAACAGCAGGCAGGGGCTGGAGCTAGGATTAGAACCCAGGTCCTTCTAACTCCCATGCCCAGGCTCTATCCACTAGACCACACTGCTCCAACTTGTACTTCCCAAGCGCTTAGTACAGTGCTCTGCACACAGTAAGCGCTCAATAAATACGATTGATTGATTCTCTTCCTAAATGCTGGGGTAGACACCAACTAATCAGCTCCCATATGGGGCTCACAGTCTAAGTAGGAGGGAGAACAGGGATTGTGGAATCTGCATTTTGCAGATGAGGGAACTGAGTCCCACAGAAGTAAAGTGACTTGCCCGAGGTCACACAGAAGACAAGCGGCAGGGCCGGGATTAGAACCCAGGTCCTCTGACTCCCGGGCCCAGCCTCTTTCCACTAGGCCACGCTGATCCTCAGGGTTTTCCCAGAAACCCGCCTTTCCAGGAACCAGCCCTTCCCTGTCTTGGCAATCGGAGGAAGCTCCTTTTCAACACAACGACAGAGAAGCAGTATGGCCTAATGGATAGGGCACATACAGCAGACAAGCGGCAGAGCCGTGATTAGAACCCAAGTCCTCCTGACTTCCCGGGCCGTGCTCCATCCATTAAAACATGCAGCCACTCATTACTGTTTCAGAGTTGGGGGGGCCCTTCCTTGTCCCCTCCCTTTCACCTCCGTCTCCCGCTGTCCCCCCCTACGCTGCTCCGGGCCGGAGCTCTGATTTCCAGAGTGGGCCTTGGCGGATAAAGTGCAGTGCAGAGAATTTCCCTCCACAAAGCCGCACTGTTCCGAACCATTCCTCCCGGGATTGGGGGGGGATGCATTTTTTGCAAATGATTCAGAAGCATGTGAGTGAAATCCACTGGAGCCCGCTCGCTGCTTATTGCTTGCTGCTGCTGCGGTCCTGCTACAGGAGCTGGGACCCCCTCCCTCCCCCATTCCCCGATCACTAAAGCTAGAAGGGGGGCCCAATCCCACGCCCCCCGAGCCTGAGAGGGGGTGTCGACCCCTCGGCACCAAGCGGCAGGTGTCTGACTCCCCCCGCTCCTTTTTTCATAGATTTGTTAAACACTTACTACGCGCCAGGCACTGTGCTAAGATCTGTCTCCCCTTTCTAGACTGTGAGCCTGTTGTTGGGTAGGGACCGTCTCTAGATGTTGCCGACTTGTACTTCCCAAGCACTTAGTACAGTGCTCTGCACACAGTAAGCGCTCAGTAAATACGACTGAATGAATGAATCCAAGCTAGTCACAGTCAGCAGCCCCGTTTTACAGATGAGGGAACTGAGGCCAGTGAGAAATAGAGCGGGTCAGTGGCGTCTCTGGGGAGGGGGATTCGCCTCCTCTGCCAAGTTTGGGGGAACATTGTTGTGAGCCCACTTATAGCGTGTGTGTGTTGGTAGTCAATAAGTTGTGTTTATTGAGTGCTTACTATTCATTCATTCATTCATTCAATCGTATTTATTGAGTGCTTACTATGTGCAGAGAACTGTACTAAGCGCTGAGGAGAGTCCAGTCGAGCAATAAAACAGACACATTGCCTGTCTTGCATTCCCCTCCCTTCTCTCTCCCTCTTCTGCCGGTCTCCTCCCCTGCCTCTCTGAGTGGTGGCTTTGGGCGTGGGCTTAGGGCACGTTCCAGGGTTTTCTTCCTCCTCATCCTCGCTCCCCCCAAGGCCCGAGTAGACGTCGGTTCAGACCCAGCTGGACTCTACTTTGCTGCCTCATTTTCCTCCTGGGTACTAGTGGTGTTTTTTAAGGGCTTACTGGTGCCAGGCACACAGTCCCTGTCCCACATGGGGCTTCCAGTCTTCATCCCCATTTTACAGATGAGGGAAGCGAGGCCCAGAGAAGCGAAGCGACGTGCCCGAAGCCACACAGCAGACGAGTGGCAGAGCCAGGATTAGAAGCCACGATCTTCTGATTCCCAGGCCTGTGCTCTTCTCTACTCGATCGTGCTGCTTCTCATCATGAGCACCCCCAACCTTCTCCCCAAAGGCCCCACATCATCATCATCAATCATATTTATTGAGCGCTTAGGGTGTGCAGAGCACTGTAGTAAGCGCTTGGGAAGTACAAGTTGGCAACATATAGAGACAGTCCCTACCCAACAGTGGGCTCACAGTCTAAAAGGGGGAGACAGAGAACAAAACCAAACATACTAACAAAATAAATAGAATAGATATGTACAAAAAATATGGAACGCTTCACGAATTTGCGTGTCGTCCTTGCGCAGGGATGACACAAGGATGTCCCACAGACTGGAGGCAGGGTTCTCGACCAGAGGCGACCCTCCCCTATGTCCCCCGGCCCCCTCCCAGGGACTCAGTGGGCCGTTGGAAAGGAGAAAATGACAGTCCTGTTGGATCCGATTTCCTACTCTAAAAAGAGTGAGATTGGAGAGCGCTTAGGCTCTGGTTCTCCCCCTGGCAGGCGGTGGGGAGTGAAGTGGGAACTTAGAGAACGAGCCAGAGGCCGCGGAGGGGTCGGAATTAGGGGATGTCGGGGGGAAGAGGAGGAATGAGGGATCCAGAAACCTCCCAGCCCCCCGTCTCTGCTGTCTTGGGAAAAAGACCCTCGGGTGGATGGGGCAGGAGCAGTCAAACCTCGAGAGTAAGAGCGCTTCACATTTTCCACAATGTTCTCACGTTCGCTCACCTCATCCTCATCTGGCTATCCCCGTGAGGTCAGGAGTGACGGGGCTTGTGATCCCCGTGAGCCCACTGTTGGGTAGGGACTGTCTCTATACGTTGCCAACTTGTACTTCCCCAGCGCTTAGTACAGTGCTCTGCACACAGTAAGCGCTCAATAAATACGATCGAATGAATGAATCCAAGCTAATCCGGTCGGACAGAGTCACAGTCAGCATCCCCGTTTTACAGATGAGGGAACTGAGGCCAGTGAGAAATAGAGCGGGTCAGTGGCGTCTCTGGGGAGGGGGATTCGCCTCCTCTCTGCCAAGTTTGGGGGAACATCGTTGTGAGCCCACTTATAGCGTGTGAACAGATGAGGAAACTGAGGCCCAGACAGGTTAAGTGCAGAGCTGGGTAAGAAGCAGTGGGGCCTAGCGGATAGAGCCCAGGCCTGAGAGTCAGAAGGACCTGAGTTCTAAATCCCGACTCTGCTACTTGTCCGCTGTGAGACCTTAGGAGAGTCACTTCTCTGTGCCTCAGTTCCCTCGTCTGTAAAATGATACTTTAAGCCCTATAGAGCCTGGGCCCAGGAATCAGAAGGACCTGGGTGCTAATCCTGGCTCCGCCACCACCTGCTCTGTGACCTTAGGTCAGTCACCTCACTTCTCTGGGCCTCGGTTTCTTCAACTGTAAAATGGGGATGAAGAACTGAGAGCCCTGTTTGGGACAGGGACTGTGTCTAACCTGATGACCTCGTATCTATCCCAGCGCTTAGAGCAGTGCCTGGTGCGTAGTAAGTGCTTAACAAATACAGTTATTATGTGGGACAGGGACTGTGCCCAACCCCATTAGCTTCTATCTACCCCAGCGCTTAGTACAGTGCCTGTCACATTGTAAGCACATAACAAATACCAAAAAAACAAACAAAAAGAAATAGAATTGGACCGACACCACGGAGCTTTGTTAAGCTAAATGAAGGCACGATCGTCTCTCCCAAAATGTCTGCCGGAGCCTGCGGGATTGAGCTAGAGATTATCAGCTCGATCTAGGGGGTTCTCCAACCTCCCTTCCTTAGGAATTTTTCCACTGATGCCTCTAGTTTAGGGCTGCCTTGCGAATAAGGACCAAAATTACCAGCTCACGTCTTTTCCAACCAACCTTCAGCCCCAAAGGGAGCGAGAGGAGAATAAGTGGTGACGCTATTTTTTTTTTAATGGTATTTGTTAAGCCCTTACTATGTGTCAAGCACTGTTCTAAATACTGGGACAAATCCAAGTTTATCGTGTTGTACACAGTCCCTGTTCCACACGGAGCTCACAGTCTAAGTAGGAGGGAGAACACAGTGTGCCCTAGGGGAAAGAGCACAGGCCTGAAAGTCAGAGAACCTGGGTTCTCATCCCAGTTTGCCACTCGTCTGCTACCTAATCATTTGGACAAGTCTTTTCACTTCTCTGTGCCTCAACAACCTCATCTGTAAAATGGGGATTACATCTGTGAGCCCCATGTGGGACGTGGACTGTGTCCAACCTGATTAACTTGTATCTGCCCCAGTAGTTAGTAACAATGAAAATAATATTATTTATTTGTTGAGCATTTATGCGCCAGACACTATACTAAGCGCTGGGGTGGATACAATCAGATTGGGTTGGACACAGTCCCTGCCCCACATGGGGCTCACAGTCTTAATCCCCATTGTACAGATGAGGTAACTGAAGTACAGGGACATGAAATAACTTGCCCAAGGTCACAGAGCAGATTAGTGGCCGAGCCAAGATTAGAACCCAGGTCTTCTGATTACCAGGCCCGGGTTCTTTCCACTGGTTCAGTCTTCCCAGATGGAGCGGCCTTGGGACTCCGGAGCGGGAGAGACAATTCCCAGCACGCGTTTCTGGTTCCAGGGTCAGCACCGGGGGAGGTCTAGGGGAGATTTGGGATGAAGGGAGGCTGGGCCTCGGACTACAGGCTGACCAGGGGATTTGGGGGTCCTCCTCCTTTGGCCGAGCCAAGATTAGAACCCAGGTCTTCTGATTACCCGGCCCAGGATCTTTCCACTGGTTCAGTCTTCCCAGATGGAGCGGCCTTGAGACTCCAGAGCAGGAGAGACAATTCCCAGCACGCGTTTCTGGTTCCAGGGTCAGCACCGGGAGAGGTTTAGGGGAGATTTGGGATGAAGGGAGGCTGGGCCTCGGACTACAGGCTGACCAGGGGATTTGGGGGTCCTCCCCCTTTGGCCGAGCCAAGATTAGAACCCAGGTCTTCTGATTACCAGGCCCAGTTTCTTTCCACTGGTTCAGTCTTCCCAGATGGAGCGGCCTTGGGACTCCGGAGCGGGGGAGACAATTCCCAGCATGAGTTTCTGGTTCCAGGGTCGGCACCGGGGGAGGTCTAGGGGAGATTTGGGATGAAGGGAGGCTGGGCCTCAGACTACAGGCTGACCAGGAGATTTGGGGGTCTTCCCCCTTTGAGAACCTCCTGGGTCCCCTTCCCGGTCGGACAGCTGACCTCTGAGTGATCCCAAGTCACGGAGGCCTGGAGCATTCCTCGGTCCCCTCCCCCGCCCCCACCCCCGGCCTGCGTGTTTATCGCAATCCGTGTTTCTCTCGTTCCATCGGACTTGGCCTCCCTCCCACCTCCACTCCCTGTTTCTTGAGCCAGAGCCGAGACTCAGCAGAAGCAGCTGGTCCCAGACACGAGCCCGGAGCCCTCCGGTGGTAGTAAAATCAGGAAGGCCAGGAGTCGGGGGAACTGGGTTCCGATCCCGGCTCCGCCACTTGTTGCAGCGTGACCTTGGGCCAGTCGCTTCCCTTCTCTGTTAAGTGGGGTATTCGATGCCTGTTGTCCCTTCGGGAGCCCTAGACAGAACAGGGCCTGGGTCCAACCTGAAAATCTTGTATCTACCCCAGCGCTTCATACGTAGTGCTTAACAAATACCCCCAGTAATATTCCGGAGGGCTGGTGAAACGGGAGCGAGATAGCACGGGAGTGGGAGAGACGGAAGAAGAAATAAACAGACAGCAGGAGGTGGAGAGGGAGAGAGAGAAGGTGAGAGAAAGAGTGCTAGCCTGCCAAACTAATCCTCATGCAACATGTATCAAATGTGTCTTCTCATTTCTAACTTGATTTATGCCAGAAATCCTGTTATTCCATGTTGCCTGATTTAGGAAAAACAGCACACACACTTCAGGCACTTCTGAACTGGGTACCGTAAAGAGACGCAGCGTGGTCTAGTGGGTAGAGCATGGGCCTGAAAGTAAGAAGATTGTGGGTTCTAATCCCGGCTCTGCTTCTTGTCTACAGTGTGACCAAGGGCAAGTCACTTAGCTTCTTCTCTGTGCCTCAGTTACCTCATCTGTAAAATAGGGATTGAGACAGTGAGGTCCATGTGGGACAGGGACTGCGTCCAACCCGATTTGCTTGCGTCCACCCCAGTGCTTAGTGCCTGACACATAGTAAGCACTTAACAAATACTGTAGTTAATTATTATTGTTACTACGAGATAATCCCAAACAATTTCTGGCCCTCGAGAAGCTGACCAACTAAAGAGAAAGGGACAGGGTGGATAATAACCCAAATAACCTTAATCCACAAGGGTCGGGAGCCTGAAAACTAATCTAAAATTGATGCGAGCACAGCCTGGAATGCGTAAACCCAGATTACAGAGTTATTTGTAAATTCATAAGTGAAAATCCTTCATTCCAAGTGTGTAGTAGTAATAACAATAGTCTTAGTATTCATTCATTCATTCAATCATATTTATTGAGCACTTACTGTGTGCAGAGCACTGTACTAAGCGCTTGGGAAGTACAAGTTGGCAACATATAGAGACGGTCCCTACCCAACAGTGGGCTCACAGTCTATGTAGTAGTAATAATAGAGGTTGTAGTGATGGTGGTAACAGTAGCAGTAGTAGCTAGTTGTGGGCAGGGAATGGGTGTGTTTATTGTTATATCGTCCTCTCCCAAGGACTTAATTTAATTAATGATGGTATTTGTTAAGCGCTTTCTATGTGCAAAGCACTGTTCTAAGTGCTGGGGTAGATACAAGGTGATCAAGTTGCCCCACGTGGGGTTCACAGTCTTAATCCCCTTTTTACGGATGAGGTAACTGAGGCTCAGAGAAGTTAAGTGACTTGCCCGAGGTCCAACAGCAGACATGCAGCGGAGCCGGGATTAGAACCCATGACCTCTGACTCCCAAGCCCGGGTTCTTCCCACTGAGCCACGCTGCTTCTCAAGTCCAGTGCTCCGCACACAGAAAGTGCTCAAGAAATACAAACGACCGACCGACTAGTGGAAGCGCACGGGTCAGGGAATCAGGGAACCTGGGTATTTTATCCCCATTTTCCAGATGAGGAACCTGAGGCCCAGAGAGGTTAAATGAGTTGGGTGGTGTGCCCCGGCGGTGGGATTGGAACCCAGGTGTCCCCCGAGTCTCGTGCGGGGGCCTCAAGCTCAACAGCGGAGTCCCCAGGCTCTTCCTCTTCCTCCTGCATCTTCCAAATGTCCCCTCTTCGGGCCCGGAGAGCCTCCCTCGGCTCCGGTTTTCCACCTTCCGAGCTGTCCCGACTTCTGCTAGCTCTACAGGGATTGTTTTTCCAGGCTCCTTGGGGAGAGGAAGTGGCGTCATGTGGTCGCCTGCCCCCGTGCCAGGCTGGAGGGGCTGAGGCCGGGGGAGACTGGGAGCTTGGGGCGAGGGGGAGGGGAACGCTGCGGTAACTTCGAATTAAGTTGACGTCGGGCATTCCGCTATCCAACATCTGGCCGCGGCTTTGTCCGTGAGGGTGTCACCCTTCCTGTCAGGCCCAGATGGTTCATAGCGGTGGTCTGGACGGGAAAAGCAATCTAACGTCGCGGTGGCGAAAGGGAGGCCGCGTTGTCTGGGGTGATGCAGGCGGGACCAGGGCGGAGCCGGAAAAATAAGAGCAGTGATGATCATAATGATAACAGTCGCAGTATTTGCCAAGCACTGTTGTAAGCGCTCCTGGAGAGATGAGCTAATCGGGTCACACACGGTCCCTGGCCCACGTGGGGCTCCCGGTCTTCAGCCCCATTTTCCAGATAATAATAATAATAATAATAATGATGGCATTTGTTAAGCGCTTACTATGTGCAAAGCACTGCTCTAAGCGCTAGGAGGGATACAAGGTGATCAGATTGTCCCACGCGGGGCTCACAGTCATCATCCCCATTTTGCAGATGAGGGAACTGAGGCTCAGAGAAGTGAAGTGACTCGCCCAAGGTCACACAGCAGACATGTGGCGGAGCTGGGATTTGAACCCGTGACCTCTGGCTCCAAAGCCCGGGCTCTTTCCACCGAGCCACGCTGCTTCTTGATGATCATGATGATAACAGTCGCAGTATTTGCCAAGCACTGTTGTAAGCGCTCGAGGAGAGATGAGCTAATCGGGTCACACACGGTACCTGGCCCACGTGGGGCTCCCGGTCTTCAGCCCCATTTTCCAGATAATAATAATAATAATAATGATGGCCTTTGTTAAGAGCTTACTATGTGCAAAGCACTGTTCTAAGCGCTAGGAGGGATACAAGGTGATCAGATTGTCCCACGTGGGGCTCACCGTCATCATCCCCATTTTGCAGATGAGGGAACGGAGGCTCCGAGAAGTGAAGTGACTCGCCCAAGGTCACACAGCAGACATGTGGCAGAGCTGGGATTCGAACCCATGACCTCTGGCTCCAAAGCCTGGGCTCTTTCCACCGAGCCACGCTGCTTCTTGATGATCATGATGACAACAGTCGCAGTATTTGCCAAGCACTGTTGTAAGCGCTCGAGGAGAGATGAGCTAATCGGGTCACACACCGTCCCTGGCCCACATGGGGCTCCCCGTCTTCAGCCCCATTTTCCAGATAATAATAATAATAATAATGATGGCCTTTGTTAAGCCCTTACTATGTGCAAAGCACTGTTCTAAGCGCTAGGAGGGATACAAGGTGATCAGGTTGTCCCACATGGGGCTCCCAGTCTTAATCCCCATGTTACAGATGAGGGAACTGAGGCTCCGAGAAGTGAAGTGACTCGCCCAAGGTCACACAGCAGACATGTGGCGGAGCTGGGATTTGAACCCGTGACCTCTGGCTCCAAAGCCCGGGCTCTTTCCACCGAGCCACGCTGCTTCTTGATGATCATGATGACAACAGTCGCAGTATTTGCCAAGCACTGTTGTAAGCGCTCAAAGAGAGATGAGCTAATCGGGTCACACACGGTCCCTGGCCCATGTGGGGCTCCCGGTCTTCAGCCCCATTTTCCAGATAATAATAATAATAATGATGGCATTTGTTAAGCGCTTACTATGTGCAAAGCACTGTTCTAAGCGCTAGGAGGGATACAAGGTGATGAGATTGTCCCACGTGGGGCTCACCATCATCATCCCCATTTTGCAGATGAGGGAACTGAGGCTCCGAGAAGTGAAGTGACTTGCCCAAGGTCACACAGCAGACATGTGGCGGAGCCGGGATTCGAACCCGTGACCTCTGGCTCCAAAGCCCGGGCTCTTTCCACCGAGCCACGCTGCTACTTGATGATCATGATGATAACACCACCGAGCCACGCTGCTACTTGATGATCATGATGATAACAGTCGCAGTATTTGCCAAGCACTGTTGTAAGCGCTCGAGGAGAGATGAGCTAATCGGGTCACACATGGTCCCTGGCCCATGTGGGGCTCCCGGTCTTCGTCCCCATTTTCCAGATAATAATAATAATAATGATGGCATTTGTTAAGCGCTTACTATGTGCAAAGCACTGTTCTAAGCGCTAGGAGGGATACAAGGTGATCAGGTTGTCCCACATGGGGCTCCCAGTCTTAATCCCCATGTTACAGATGAGGGAACTGAGGCTCCGAGAAGTGAAGTGACTTGCCCAAGGTCACACAGCAGACACGTGGCGGAGCCGGGATTCGAACCCATGACCTCTGGCTCCAAAGCCCGGGCTCTTTCCACCGAGCCACGCTGCTTCTTGATGATCATGATGATAACAGTTGCAGTATTTGCCAAGCACTGTTGTAAGCGCTCGAGGAGAGATGAGCTAATCGGGTCACACACGGTCCCTGGCCCACGTGGGGCTCCCGGTCTTCAGCCCCATTTTCCAGATAATAATAATAATAATAATGATGGCATTTGTTAAGCCCTTACTATGTGCAAAGCACTGTTCTAAGCGCTAGGAGGGATACAAGGTGATCAGATTGTCCCACGTGGGGCTCACCGTCATCATCCCCATTTTGCAGATGAGGGAACGGAGGCTCCGAGAAGTGAAGTGACTCGCCCAAGGTCACACAGCAGACATGTGGCAGAGCTGGGATTCGAACCCATGACCTCTGGCTCCAAAGCCTGGGCTCTTTCCACCGAGCCACGCTGCTTCTTGATGATCATGATGACAACAGTCGCAGTATTTGCCAAGCACTGTTGTAAGCGCTCGAGGAGAGATGAGCTAATCGGGTCACACACCGTCCCTGGCCCACATGGGGCTCCCCGTCTTCAGCCCCATTTTCCAGATAATAATAATAATAATGATGGCATTTGTTAAGTGCTTACTATGTGCAAAGCACTGTTCTAAGCGCTAGGAGGGATACAAGGTGATCAGGTTGTCCCACATGGGGCTCCCAGTCTTAATCCCCATTTTCCAGATGAGGGAACTGAGGCTCCGAGAAGTAAAGTGACTCGCCCAAGGTCACACAGCAGACGTGTGGCGGAGCCGGGATTCGAACCCATAACCTCTGGCTCCAAAGCCCGGGCTCTTTCCACTGAGCCACGCTGCTTCTTGATGATCATGATGATAACAGTCGCAGTATTTGCCAAGCACTGTTGTAAGCGCTCGAGGAGAGATGAGCTATTCGGGTCACACACGGTCCCTGGCCCACGTGGGGCTCCCGGTCTTCAGCCCCATTTTCCAGATAATAATAATAATAATGATGATGACATTTGTTAAGCGCTTACTATGTGCAAAGCACTGTTCTAAGCGCTAGGAGGGATACAAGGTGATCAGATTGTCCCATGTGGGGCTCACCGTCATCATCCCCATTTTGCAGATGAGGGAACTGAGCCTCCGAGAAGTGAAGTGACTCACCCAAGGTCACACAGCAGACATGTGGTGGAGCTGGGATTCGAACCCGTGACCTCTGGCTCCAAAGCCGGGGCTCTTTCCACCGAGCCACGCTGCTTCTTGATGATCATGATGACAACAGTTGCAGTATTTGCCAAGCACTGTTGTAAGCGCTCGAAGAGAGATGAGCTAATCGGGTCACACACGGTCCCTGGCCCATGTGGGGCTCCCGGTCTTCAGCCCCATTTTCCAGATAATAATAATAATAATAATGATGGCCTTTGTTAAGCGCTTACTATGTGCAAAGCACTGTTCTAAGCGCTAGGAGGGATACAAGGTGATGAGATTGTCCCACGTGGGGCTCACAGTCATCATCCCCATTTTGCAGATGAGAGAACTGAGGCTCCGAGAAGTGAAGTGACTCGCCCAAGGTCACACAGCAGACGTGTGGCGGAGCCGGGATTCGAACCCGGGTCCTTCTGACCCCCAAGCCCGGGCTCTACCCACTATGCTGCGTTGCCCCCCTACTGTCCCTTCCAACGTCCTGGTGCCTTCGGTCAGATGGTTGCCGTTCGAGTGACCGCGGTTCTGATGGCCGGCTGGTCTGACCCGCGTCTGGCATTGGATGCTTTTAATCATAATGATTTTTAAAAATAATCAATCAATCAATCGTATTTATTGAGCGCTTACTGTGTGCAGAGAGCACTGTACTGAGCGCATGGGAAGTACAAGTTGGCAACGTATAGAGACAGTCCCTACCCAACAGTGGGCTTAAATAATAACAATGGTATTTGTTAAGGGCTTACTATGTGCCAAGCACTGTAATAATAATGGGATTTGTGAAGCGCTTACTCTTTGTCAAGCACTGTTCTAAGCACTGGAGTAGAGATGAGCTAATCAATCAATCAATCGTATTTATTGAGCGCTTACTGTGTGCAGAGCACTGTACTAAGCGCTTGGGAAGTACAAGTCGGCAACATATAGAGACAGTCCCTACCCAACAGTGGGCTTAAATAATAACAATGGTATTTGTTAGGGGCTTACTATGTGCCAAGCACTGTAATAATAATGGGATTTGTGAAGCGCTTACTCTTTGTCAAGCACTGTTCTAAGCACTGGAGTAGATACGAGCTAATCCATCAATCAATCGTATTTATTGAGCGCTTACTGTGTGCAGAGCACTGTACTAAGCGCTTGGGAGGTACAAATCGGCAACACATAGAGACAGTCCCTACCCAACAGTGGGCTCACAGTCTAGAAGGGGGCTAATCAGATTGGACACGGTTCCTGTCCCACATGGGGCCCCGGGTCTTAATCCCCATTTTGCAGGTGAAGGAACTGAGGCCCAGAGAAGTGAAGTGACTTGCCCAAGGTCACAGAGCAGACAAGTGGTGAAGCTGGGAGGAGGACCAGAGAAGCAGCGTGGCTCAGTGGAAAGAACCCGGGCTTTGGAGTCAGAGGTCATGGGTTCAAATCCCGGCTCCCCACTTGTCAGCTGTGTGACTTTGGGCAAGTCGCTTAACTTCTCTGGGCCTCAGTTACCTCATCTGTAAAATGGGGGTTAAGACGGTGAGCCCCATGTGGGACAACCTGATCACTTTGTAACCTCCCCAGCGCTTAGAACAGTGCTTTTCACATAGTAAGCGCTCAATAAATGCCATTATTATTATTATTATCATTATTATTATTATTATTATTATTATTATTGTTAACCCAAGTCCTTCTGTGAGTCCCACATGGGACCTGATTACTTGGTGTCTTACCGCAAGCGGTTAGGAAGAGAAGCAGCGTGGCCTAGTGGATAGATCCCGGGAGTCAGAAGGACCTGGATTCTAATCCCGGCTTCACCACTTGTTTGCTGTGTGACCTTGGGCAAGTCACTTCACTCCTCAGTGCCTCAGCAACTTCATCTGTAAAATGGGGATTAAGACTGTGAACCCCAGGTGGGACAGGGACCGTGTCCAACCTGATTACCTTCTATCTCCCCTAACACTTTGAACAGTGCCTGATGCATAGTAAGCGCTGAACAAATACCACAATTATTATTATTAAGCATTTAATAGATATCAAAATTCATTACTCATCTTCCGGTTGTTGCCCTAACTTTATTTTAATGTGTGTCTCCCCCATCAATCAATCAATCAATCGTATTTATTGAGCACTTACTGTGTGCAGAGCACTGTACTAAGTGCTTGGGAAGTGCAAGTTGGCAATATATAGAGACAGTCCCTACCCAACAGTGGGCTCACAGTCTAGAAGGGGGAGACAGAGAACAAAACCAAACATATTAACAAAATAAAATAAATAGAATAGATATGTACAAGTAAAATAAATAGAGTAATAAATATGTACCAACATATGTACAGGTGCTGTGGGGAAGGGAAGGAGGAGGTGGTAGATTAGATTAGATTGTAATCTCCTTGAGATAGGGGCAGGGAACATGTCTGCTGATTCTGTTGCATTGTACTCTCCCAAGCATTTAGTACAGTGCTCTGCACTTAGTAAGCGCTCAATAAATGCCATTAATTGATTGATTTAGAGTCTCACCACCGCTTTCTAACCCTAGTCTAACTATGGCATCTGTTGAGCGCTCACTCCGTATTTTGTTAGTATGTTTGGTTTTGTCTCCCCCTTTTAGACTGTGAGCCCACTGTTGGGTAGGGACTGTCTCTCTATGTTGCCAATTTGTACTTCCCAAGCGCTTAGTACAGTGCTCTGCACACAGTAAGTGCTCAATAAATACGATTGATGATGATGATGATGATGATGTCCAGCACTGTGATTAGTGCTGGGGTAAATACATGATAATTGGGTCGGACACAGTCCCTATTAAAACAAAAAGTGGTATTTGTTCATCGCTTACTAGGTGCCGGGCAGTGTGCTAAGCTCTGGGGTAGATTTAAAATAATCAGGTCAGACACAGTCCCTGTCCCACATGGGGCTCACTGTCAAAGTAGGAGGGAGAACGGACATCAAATCCCCATTTTACCAAGAGGAGGAGGAAAGTGAAGTGACTTGTCCAAGGTCACACAGCAGGTAGGTGGCGGAGCCAGGATTAGAACCCAGGTCCTTCTGACTTCCAGGCATGTGCTACCCCACCCGGCTTCACTCCTTGGCCTCTTTCTGTTCTCTGGAATCCCTCTTTCAGTGAACCCCGGGAATTTTGCAGCAGGCTCCTTCTCCTTTGATCTCGTTTTCCGTTTGGGTGGATTTCCGCCGATCCCCAAATTCCCCTTCAGAGGAGGCCGGCGGGGACCTTTTTTTCATGTCTCCAGAGCTCGGTATTTTTGTTCGTCAACCTTGGCCTCCAGCTATTTTGGTGGCCCATGAAGATATACTTATTTCGCTCCCCTGTTTTGGCTTTAAAAAACCCCATAAGGGCAAGGAAGGCCTCTGAAGGATCAGACGAGCCTGTTTTAATCCTGCACACTTTGGAGCTCACTTAGAGGTAGGACTTGCCTCATAACTCCTCTCGGCCACCCGTTTGTCATCTTTTTTATTTTAAATTTTATGGCATTTGTTAGGTGCTTATTATATGCCAGGCACTGTACTAAGTCGTGAAGCAGGTCCTGGAGAAGAGTTAGGGAGCCAAGAGAAGCAGCGTGGCTCAGTGGAAAGAGCCCGGGCTTTGGAGTCGGAGGTAATGGATTCAAATCCCGGCTCTGCTGACTGTCAGCCGTGTGACTTTGGGCAAGTCACTTCAATTCTCTGTGCCTCAGTCACCTCATCTGTAAAAAATGGGGATTAAGACTGTGAGCCCCCGTGGGACAACCTGATCACCTTATAACCTTCCCAGCGCTTAGAACAGTGCTTTGCACATAGTAAGTCATCATCATCATCATCAATCGTATTTATTGAGCGCTAACTGTGTGCAGAGCACTGTACTGAGCGCTTGGGAAGTACAAGTTGGCAACATATAGAGACAGTCCCTACCCAACAGTGGGCTCACAGTCTAAAAGGGGGAGACAGAGAACAAAACCAAACCTACTAACAAAATAAAATAAATAGAACAGATATGTAGAAGTAAAATAAATAAATAGAGTAATAAATATGTACAAACATATATACATATATACTTGCCATCACTATTATTATCCAAGCTAATCAGGTTGGACACAGTCCACGTCCCACATGGGGCTTGTCATCTTAAACCCCATTTTTCAGATGAGGGAACTGAGGTGCACAGAAGTGAAATGATTTGCCCCAGAATTAGAACCCAGATCCTCTGACTACGAGGCCCTGACTCTTTCCATTAGGCAATGCTGCTTCTCTCCTGGAAAGGGCCCAGGCCTAGACATCAGCAGATCCGGGTTCTAATTCCATTCCCACCACAGACTGTCTGTGTGACCTTGCGCAAGTTCATTCATTCAGTCGTATTTACTGAGCGCTTACTGTGTGCAGAGCACTGTACTAAGCACTTGGGAAGTCCAAGTTGGTAACATATAGAGACGGTCCCTACCCAATGGGCTCACAGTCTAGAAGGGGGAGACAGACAACAAAGAGAAGCAGCGTGGCTCAGTGGAAAGAGCCCGGGCTTTGGAGTCAGAGGTCATGGGTTCAAATCCCGGCTCCGCCAATTGTCAGCTGTGTGACTTTGGGCGAGTCACTTCACTTCTCTGGGCCTCAGTTACCTCATCTGTAAAATGGGGATTAAGACCGTGAGCCCCCCGTGGGAGACAACCTGATCACCTTGTAAGCTCCCCAGCGCTTAGAACAGTGCTTTGCACATAGTAAGTGCTTAATAAATGCCATCATCATCATCATCATCTGCTGTGTGGTTTTGGGCAAGCACTCCACTTCTCTGTGCCTCAGTTACCTTATCTGTAAAATAGGGTTTGAGACTGTGAGCCCCACGTGGGACAGGGTCTGTGTCCAACCCGATTTGCTTGTATCCACTCCAGCACTTAGTACAGTGCCTGGCACATAGTAAGCACGTAACAAATGCCATAATTATTATTATTATTATCTTGTATCCACCCCAGCACTTAGAACAGTGCCTGGCACATAGTAGGCGCTCAACAAATACTATTATTTTTATCCTTATTATCTTGTATCCACCCCAGCGCTTAGAACAGTGCCTGGCACATAGTAGGTGCTCAACAAATACTATTATTATTATCATTATTATTGCTGTTAATAAACCACTGTGAACACCCCCCAACCTAGACCTAAGACACTTTCCCGTTGGGGACCCTCAAGTGCCCCCATGGGACACCCGTCTTTGGTACTGACTCTTCCGTCGTTTTGGGACTTTTTCCCGGACAAAGCCTGTCTTTCCTAACTATTCCTTCTCACATCTCTTGCAGTTATCAGGGCAAAAGCTGTCAGTGGGAAAGAGGTGGATTCCGGGAATGATATTTATGGAAATCCCATCAAGAGGATCCAGTATGAGATCAAACAGATAAAGGTAACGTGGGCCACTGGGAAGTGGGCTGGGTTGACGTGGAATTGCCTCAGTCTACTCTGGGAGATGGGAAAACTGAGAGAACTTGCGAAAAGGAGGGGAGGGAGGGGAAAGGAGGCTGAGGGGAAAGAGGTTGTAGGGGTGAAAGTGCTATGGATGAAGAGATGGAAGGGGTGAAAGGGTGTTGAGGGGAGAAAGATGCTGGGGTGAAAGGAGGTTAAGGGTGAAGAGGTGCTAAGAGGTGAAAATAGGCTATGGATGAAGAGGTGATAGGGAGTGATAGGGAGAGAAGGAAGAGGCCCTAGGAGGTGAAAAGGTGCTGCGAGGGAAGAGGTGCTAACGGGTGAAAGGGGGCTGAGGGGAAAGAAAGAAGGGCTAGCTCACTTTTATGTCTGTCTCCCCTGTTGGATTATAAATCGGGGTCTAAATCTGACTGGTTTGAATCTAATATGACGCTTGCGCACTTTTTGAAGGCACAGGACAGGGTGGGAACTTAGGCTTTGAAAGCCTTTTTAGCTTCAGGTTCATTCATTCGGTCATATTTATCGAGTGCTTACTGTGTGCAAAGCACTGTATTAAGCGCTTGGGAGAGTCCAGAACAACCACAGACACAGTCCCTGCCCACGATGAGCTGTGTCCTGTCAACTGTGGAGAGGAGTTATGATAGTGATTCCAAGGAGGGGGGGTGTGTTGCGTGTGTTGTGTTTGTGTTAATGGGTGGGAGGGTGGGGTTCTTCAGACTAGGCGTCTTGGGGTGGGGGTAGCGGTATCCTTGGAAAAGCAGGGTCCGGGAGAGAGTTTAGTACAGTGCTCTGCACACAGTAAGCGCTCAATAAATCATCATCATCATCAATCGTATTTATTGAGTGCTTATTGTGTGCAGAGCACTGTACTAAGCGCTTGGGAAGTACAAGTTGGCAACATATAGAGACAGTCCCTACCCAATAGTGGGCCACAGTCTAAATACGATTGATTGATTGATTGAGAAGGACCTGACTGACGTCAGGGAATCAATCGATCAATCAATCAGTATTTAGGAGGACCTGACTGACCTCAGGGAATCAATCGATCAATCATCAATCATTAGTATTTGTTGAGCATATACTCTGTGCTGGGTTGAGCACAATACAATAGAGCTGGTAGACACGCTCCCTGTCCAAAAAGCACTTACAGTCTAGTGGGTGGCAGACATGGAAATAAATGACGGCTCTGTACATTAGCCCCGTGGGATGAATAGCAAGTATGTCAAGGGGAAAGATTCCAGTGCACAGATGAAGCAGAAGGGAGTGGGAGATGGAGGAGATGGGATTTTAATAAATCTTTGAAGGTGGGGAGAGTGGTGGTCTTTTGGATATGAAGCAGGAGGGAGGTCCAGGCCAGAAGCAGGATGCGGACGAGGGGTTGGGGGTGAGAAGAGAAAAGATAGAGGTCCGGTGAGCAGGTTGGCGTTGGGTAGGAGAGCAGCGAGGTGAGGAAAGAGGTGGGTGAGGGGATGAGATCAATGCTGTCGATAGATCAATCGGTTGGGCCCCCCCATCCACGCCATCAGTCGATCGGGGTTTCCCGTGCCACCGTTTCACCTCCCCTTTCTCCTTCCTCCCAGATGTTTAAAGGACCGGACAAGGACATCGAGCTGATTTCCACGGCTCCCTCCTCAGCCGTGTGCGGAGTCTCTCTGGACACCGGAGGGAAGAAAGAGTATCTTATTGCAGGTGGGTACGATCCTCCATTGGGTCACCCGGGAGACAGTTTGGCTCCAAGGCCCATATCCCTAAATTCTGTAGAGATCTATAAATTACGTGCTTATTTTATGGTGGGTGTTAAGTGCTTACTATATGCCAGACACTGTGTACTGAGCTTGGGGTAGATACAAGGTAATTGACCTGGAGCTTACGGTCTAGAGGAGGAGACAATAATAATATAAGTGCACTCTAGAGGGGCAAACAGACATTAATACAAATAAAATAAATTACAGAGATATACGTGAGTGCTGTGGGGTGAGGGTGGGGTGAATACCAAGAGCCACAGTAATAATAATAATCATATTTGTTCAATGCTTATTATGTGTCAAGCACTGTTCTAAGCTCTGGGGAAGATACCAGATAAACAGGTTGGACACAGTCCCTGTCCCATACAGGACTCAAGTACCATCATCATCATCATCAATCGTATTTATTGAGCGCTTACTGTGTGCAGAGCACTGTACTAAGCGCTTGGGAAGTACAAGTTGGCAACATATAGAGACGGTCCCTACCCAACAGTGGGCTTACAGTCTAAAAGGGGGAGACAGAGAACAAAACCAAACATACTAACCAAACAAAATAAAATACCATCATTATTATTCCATAAATATTTGGGAAGAGCCTGGGCTTGGGAGTCAGGGGTCGTGGGTTCTAATCCCGGCTCTGCCACTTGTCAGCTGTGTGACTTTGGGCAAGTCACTTAAATTCTCTGTGCCGCAGTTCCGTCATCTGTAAAATGGGGATTAAGGCTGTGAGCCCCCCGTGGGACAACCTTGATCACCTTGTATCTACCCCAGTGCTTAGAACAGTGCTTTGCACATAGTAAGCGCTTAATAATAATAATTGGCATTTGTTAAGCACTTACTATGTGAAAAGCACTGTTCTAAGCGCTGGGGAGGATACAGGCTGATCAGGTTGTCCCACGTGGGGCTCACAGTCTTCATCCCTATTTTACAGATGAGGTGACTGAGGCCCAGAGAAGTTAAGTGACTTGCCCAAGATTGCACAGCAGACATGTGGCGGAGGCAGGATTCGAACCCATGACTTCTGACTCCAAAGCCCGTGCTCTTTCCACTGAGCCACACTGCTTCTCTAACGAACACCATCATTAGTATTCCATAAATACCCAAAATACTTCACTTCTCTGTGCCTCAGTTCCCTCATCTGTAAAATGGGGATTAAGACCGTGGACCCTATGTGGGACTGGGACTGTGTCCAAACTGATTATCTTGTTTCTACCCCAGTGCTTAGAACAGTGCTTAGCACATAATAACTGTGGTATTTGTTAAGCGCTTACTGTGTGCCTAGCACTGTACTAAGCGCTGGTGTGGTTACAAGCAAATCGGGTCGGACACGGTCCCTGTCCCACATAAGGCTCGTAGCCTTCATCCCCATTTTATAGATGAGGGAACTGAGGCACAGGGAAATGAAGTGACTTGCCCAAGGCCACACAGCAGGCAAGTGGCAGAGCTGGGATTAGAACCCGTGACCTTCTGTCTCTCAGACCCATGCTCTATCTGCTATACCATGCTGAAGCGCTTAACAAATACTATTATTATTATTATTATCATTGATGATTGATTGAGCACTTGCTGTGTGTGGAGCACTGTTGCCAGCTTGTACTTCCCAAGTGCTTAGTGCGGTGCTCTGCACACAGTAAGCGCTCAATAAATACGATTGAATGAATGAATGAAATCTGTACAAACATGTATACAGGTGCTGTGGGGAGGGGAAGGAGGTAGGGCGGGGGCAATGGGGAGGGGGAGAGGATACGTTTGGTTTTGTTCTCTGTCTCCCCCTTCTAGACTGTGAGCCCACTGTTGGGTAGGGACCGTCCCTATGTGTTGCCAACTTGTACTTCCCAAGCTCTTAGTACAGTGCTCTGCACACAGTAAGCGCTCAATAAATACGATTGATTGATTGATTGATTGCCCGTCCTGTCTGGAGCCATTCGGGAGAGCGTTTGAACATCCGGACATGGGGCCTTTCCAAGAAGAGTTTAAAAACGACCGCCCAGGCTGCTTAAACTGGTCATTTGCTCAAGGAGAGTTTTCTTTTTGCTGCAGATTCAGTGACACAGCTTATTTTCTTTAGCCGGCAGCCCAGGGGATGGGAGGGAGACAGAGAGAAGGAGAGATAGATTTATGAGAGAGAGAGAGAGAGAGATGTGAGAGAGAGAAGGCATTATATAAGGGAGGGGGAGGTAAACTTGTCTTTAATTAGTAGCCACTTATCTCTAATTAGCAGCTATTCCAGTCTGGCTAGTAATTTATGGGAAAGTAAAAGAAAAAAGAGGTAAATTAAAGCTGATTTTTAAATAAAAGGGAATTTTTGTTTGGCCAGCAAAATGGAACATTCAAGTTCTACCCTAATTGTCAGTTGAAACCAAAAACTAAAATACATATAGAGAAGAAGGCACTTGGGTCCCTTTGTCTATTTTTATTTCTTTATATTGTCTATGGTTTGCTTTAGTAATAATCGTGGTATTTATTAAAGGGCTCTGTCTGTGTTAAATCCTGGGGAAGATATAAAAGAATCCAAATGATCATATCTCTTTTATAAGAGGAGGTCACTGAGGCACAGAGAAGTGAAGTGATTGCCCAAGGTCACACAGCAGAGAAGTGGCAGAACCCAGATCTTTTGATTGCCAGGCCTGGGCTTTTTCCACTGAGCCACACTGCTCCTTCTCCCCCGGCTTCCTCTTTTTGGGACTGGCTTTCCGATTTTTGCACGGTTCCCGGGACTCAGAGGACCTGGATTTTAATCCCGGCCCTATCAGTTGCCTCCTGCACGACCCTGGGCAAATCACTTCCCTTCTCTGTGCCTCAGTTTCCTCATCTGGAAACTGGGGATTCCATCCCCGTTCTCCCTCCTACTTAACCGCGAGCCCCATGAAGGACAGGAACCGTGTCCCATCTAATAGTAATAATAACGATGGCATTTGTTAAGCACTTACTATGTGCAAAGCACTGTTCTAAGTGCTGGGGGGGGATACAAGGTGATCAGGTTGTCCCTTGTGGGGCTCCCAGTCTTCATCCCCATTTTACAGATGAGGGAACTGAGGCCCAGAGAAGTGAAGTGACTTGTCCAAAGTCACACAGCTGACAGGTGGCAGAGCCGGGATTAGAACCCCTGACCCGTGGCTCCCAAGCCCGGGCTCTTTCCACTGAGCCACGCTGCTTCTCCATCTAACTTGAATCTGCCCCAGCGTATAAAACAGTGCTTGACACAAAGTAAGCGCCTAGCAAATACCAAAATTATTATTATTCTCTCTCCCATGAGCTTGCACGCTCCTGGAGGGCAGGGAACCTCCATCTTGCTATCGTTGTGCTCATCCAAGCACTTAGTCCAGTGCGCTTAGTCCCCCTCCTCCCCGCCTTACCTCCTTCCCCTCCCCACAGCACCTATATATATATATGTATATATGTTTGTATGTATTTATTACTCTATTTATTTATTTTATTTAAATATATTTATTGCATTTATTTTATTTTGTTAATATGTTTTGTTTTGTTCTCTGTCTCCCCCTTCTAGACTGTGAGCCCATTGTTGGGTAGGGACCGTCTCTATATGTTGCCAACTTGTACTTCCCACACACAGTAAGTGCTCAATAATTACGACTGAATGAATGCCCAGTCCTCGTGAGGCGCTCAGCACATAGCTCGGCGCCCGACTCAACTCAGTGTGCTCCTGTGTGTCCTCAGGGAAGGCCGAGGGGAACGGCAGGATGTACATCACCCTCTGTGACTTCATCGTGCCGTGGGACACTTTGAGCGTCACCCAGAAGAAGAGTCTGAACCAGCGATACCAGATGGGGTGCGAGTGTAAGGTAAGTAGCCAAGAGGCCACCTCAGGGGCTCACCGGGCTCCCTGCCCTGTAGTCCCACACGGCTTGGCCGTCGGGGCAAGAGAATCGTCTAGTTCTTGCCCCTGCAGGCGTGGAGAATAATAATAATAATAATGGGATTTATTAAGCGCTTACTATGTGCAAAGCACTGTTCTAAGTGCTGGGGAGGCTACAAGGTGATCAGGTTGTCCCACGGGGAGCACACAGTCTTCATCCCCATTTTACAGATGAGGGAACTGAGGCCCAGAGAAGCGACTTGCCCAAAGTCACCCAGCTGACAATTGGTGGAAGTGGGATTTGAACCCATGACCTCTGATTCTAAAGCCCGGGCCCTTTCCACTGAGCCACGCTGCAGGGGAGATCTGGGGGGAAAGACTAAAGGCTGTGGGAGCTTTCGCATTGCTCGCCCAGTCGTTTTCCCAGGAAAATCATTTTCCCAAGGTCACCCAGCAGACAAGTGGCGGAGGCGGAATTAGAACCCAGGACCTTCTGACACCCAGGGCCAGGCTCTAGCCACTGGGCCTCGCTGCTTCTTAGAGTTGGAGGCATAAGCAGTGTGGCTCAGTGGAAAGAGCCCGGGCTTTGGAGTCAGAGGTCATGGATTCAAATCCCGGCTCCACCACTCGTCAGCTGTGTGACTTTGGGCAAGTCACTTCACTTCTCCGGGCCTCAGTTACCTCATCTGTAAAATGGGGATTAAGACTGTGAGCCCCACATAGGGCAACCTGATCACCTTGTAAATTCCCCAGTGCTTAGAACAGTGCTCTGCACATAGTAAGCGCTTAATAAATGCCATTATTATTATTATTATTATGGGTTCAAATCCCGGCTCCGCCAATTGTCAGCTGTGTGGCTTTGGGCAAGTCACTCCACTTCTCTGGGCCTCAGTTCCCTCATCTGGAAAGTGGGGGTGAAGACTGTGAGCCCCCCGTGGGACGACCTGATCACCTTGTACCCCCCCGCCAGCGCTTAGAACAGTGCTTTGCACGTAGTAAGCGCTTAATAAATGTCATTATTATTATTATTGTTATGCGGGACGCTTCTGGTAGCCCTAGAATGCCCCTCCAGGGTCCTTCTCACCCGTGCCCCCCACCAGCGCTGACCGCTCCCCCTCCGTCTCCCCTCGCCCCCCAGATCTCCCGCTGCCCCGTGATTCCGTGCTACGTCTCTTCTCCGGACGAGTGTCTGTGGACCGACTGGGTCACCGAGAAGAGCATCAACGGATACCAGGCCAAGCACTTCGCCTGCGTCAAGAGAAGCGACGGGTCTTGCGCTTGGTACCGTGGGACGGCCCTGCCCAAGCAGGAGTTTCTGGACATCGAGGACCCGTAGACCACCCGGCCCGGACCGCCCCCCACCCCTTCCCACCCCCCGAGTGGCCAATAGAAAAGCCTGTGAGAGTCTAGACTGGTCCAGCTCTGACATCGCTTCCTGGAAACAGCCTGAAAATACGGTCGTCCCATCCCCTCCCACCCGAAGCGGGTCCAAATTAGTCGCGATGAGCTTCGGTTTTCCCGTTTTCTCTTTCTTTTCAGAACGACGCTGCGGGTCTCCGGGGAGAGAGCCGGATTCCCCCGATCTCCGTTCAGTCCGCTGGGCTTTCTGAGATTTTTGGTTTCTTTTTCTCCCGCCGAGGGGCCACGGAGGACTTTCTGCAGAGTTGGCAAGGCCGGGGGGAGGGCGGAGGCCTTAGGAACGTCACCCCCAGGATGAAGCCGAGGAGGGCCGTAGCGGGAGTCTATGTAGCCGGTCTACTGTGTTCTCTCCTTCTGATGGTCTCGTCCCTCCTTTCACCGTTCCCTCGCCCCCCAGCCCTCTGCTTCCTTCTGTGGCTGGGGGTTTGTTCCTACCTTCTAAAATGCCCTCTCCGGTCCCACCCGTGCCCAGACTTTCACCAGGCCCTCTCACGTCACGCTCGAACCGGGGCGGGACTCGATTCTGAAGGGTGCCGGCCCGGGGGCTCTGAAGACTGGAAGCCCCAGGACGTCAAAAAGAGGTCCAGGACCCTGCCCATAGGTTGGTTCTTTGGCGAGTAAATTCCCTTGAGATTCCCAAGCACCCTCAGACGGTCTGCTCCCCCTCGTAGTAGTTGATTTCCGTGTCCGGGTCCGGTGTCCACTCTCCCCACGGACCAGTGGCCGTTGTGGCGTTTGACTGTCCATGGAGGGGCGGGGAGGTTCCCGTTCGGACGTCCAGCTTCCCCTGGGCCACATTTTGGGGCCGGGAGTGCGACGGTCACGGCTGCGTCGTCACTGTCAGAGCACCTCCGTTTCCCCAAGGAGCCGGCAATTTGCCCTTTGGCTCTGAGGAGTCTATAGGAGCTTTATCGAGTCCAGGGAATGGCTGGAAAGAGGTGGGGCGACCAGAGCTCGCCTTTTGGCTTCCCCACATGGCAACCCCCTACCCTATGCCCCTTGCCCGGCTTGTGAACCCATCTAGAGAATGAAATTCTCACAGGACAAGGGCTCCCAACCTTCCGGGAGGCCGCCGTTTTCCCAACACGCCCCGGTGAGAACCGATCCCGTCTCCCTCAGGATGGGGTCTTGGCCTCTGGAAGCCAGAGCTGAGTTGGGAATATAGCTTTCCTGAGGGTGAGAAGGAAGGGTTTTCCGGGCCCACCCCCCCGTACGACTTGGTTAATCCACTTGGAGGACAGAGACCCTCCCAAATGGGTCCACGATCTGCCAACCTCAGAGGGGCTTTCTCACCAATCAGTAGTATTTTTTTGAGCGCTTACCGTGTGCGGAGCAGTGGATCAAGCTGCGTGGCCTAATGGAAGGAGCCCGGGCCCGGGAGTTCTCATCCCGGCTCTGCCACTTATCTTCTTTGTGACCTCGGGCAAGCCACTTACTTCTCTGAGCCTCAGTTTCCTCAACTGGATTCAAAACCTGTTCCTACTTAAGACTGAGCCCCATGCGGGGCAGGGATGGTGTGCGACCTAGTCGACTTGTATCTCCCCCAGCACTTAGAACAGTGTTTGACACATAGTGAGCACTTAACAGGGGACCTGTCTGCTAATTCTGTACTCTCCTAAGTGCTTAGTACAGTGATCTGCTCATAGTAAATGCTCAATAAATACAATTGATTGATTAACAAATACCATAAAACAACAAAAGAACCAATCACTTCTCCTGGGTACTGTCCACTAGACTAATTCTGTTCTCCTGCCACCCCAAAGTGACTTTGACGCATGATTTTTAACATCCCTTGACTTTGGGCAGCACAGACGTTGGGTGACAAAACTTTCCAATTATGGCGTTTGTTGAGCGCTCGCTGTGTGCTAAGCACCAGGAGAGTTTGCAAGACCCTCAGTGCGAACAGACTCCCGGTCCTCTCTGGGGCTCAGTCTGTCTTCTCCCCATTTTACAGATGAGGAAACTGAGGCCCAGGGAGGTTAAGCGACTTGCAAGCTCGTTATGGGAACGTGCCTGCTAATTCCGCCGTATCGGACTCTCCCAGGCACTTAGTGCATTTCTCTGCACATACTAAGCGCTCAGTAAGTACCATCGATTGATTGATCGATTGCTTTGGGTCCCAGAGCAGGCCAGGGGCAGAGCGGAGGCCAGAACTCGACGCCCCCCATCCCCTCCTCCCTCAATCCCACCCGCCCCAGACCCTTCCATCCCGAGGACAGATTAACAGGGAAAACACCCAGCCCAGGACCAATCCCTTCAGACCCGTGTCGGGGGCATTTTCATGCTTTTCAGGCTTTTCAGATGTCACATTGGACCAGTTGGTGTGATTTCTATATATATATAAATATAAATATATATATAAAAAAGACAAAAAAGCCCTCTAATCAATCCAGTATAACATTCCCTGTTTGCTTACTGTATGGTTATATCATAGGTGACATTTACTCCTGTTTCTGCTGATTCTTTTTCATTTTTATTCTAATATTTTGGTTTGTTTTGGCATCCGCTGGATTCCCCCCCCACCTTCCGTTTCCTCGTGGTTAGTTGTGAGACTTGCACTTTCTCGCTCCTCCTTCCCCTTTTATCATCCTTTTTTCCCCCCTTCTGAAAGTCTTTTTTTTTTCTTTTTTGGCATTGGATGCATTTGACACAGAGTGTCCCACCTAGAAATTCTCCCTTTTGCTCCTTTTCTTCTTCCTCCACTCCCCACTGTGATGGGATCCCGGCAGAATCGACATGGCTTCTGGAAAGTTGCTTTAAGGGGATGGGATAGACTTTTTTGATCCTTCCTAGTTGGGTCTACAGCTTGCTGAGCAAGCCCGGACGGAGAAAATTCAGGCCCTGGTGGAGCGGGAAGGCCTTCCATTCGCAGTAAATGGTGGCCAGACAGAGAGAGGTAGAAGGATTCTCCATTTGGCATTAATTTATATAGTTCCCTTTTCCTTCCCTCCTGTTTTTCTCCCCTTCTTGCAAGCAACTCAAAATATTTAAAAAAAAGTTTACATTATAGTTATTTTCAAATCTCCGCTTGATAAGTATTAAGAAATATCTAACGCCGCCATAATTTAAAGCTTTGTTGATTCTTTTTTGGGGGGGGGGGAGGTTTTTTGTTGTTGTTTGGGGCTGGGCGGGGGGGAGGAAGGGGAGCGACGTGTTTTTGCTGGAATAATGAAGTCCGAGATCTTCTTGTGCTGGGAACACATGAAAGTTGTTGAGAAAATGACAAGCGGGATCAGGCGCGGCTCCGACGCCTCGTCTCATTCTCAAGTGAACGTCCAAGTCGTCGGACAATAAACAGTATTATCAAATAAAAGGGCTGTTCTGGGACTCTTTTGGAATTCAGAGCGTGCAGGGACCGCGAATCAATCGGTGGTATTGAATGAGCGATTACTATGCATTCAATCGTATTTATTGAGCGCTGACTGTGTGCAGAGCACTGTACTAAGTGCTTGGGAAGTACAAGTTGGCGACATATAGAGACGGTCCCTACCCAGCAGCGGGCTCACAGTCAAGAAGGGGGAGACAGACAACAAAACAAAACATATTAACAAAATAAAATAAATAGAATAAATATGTACAAGTAAAATATAGTAATAAATATGTACAACATATATATATGTATATATATACATATATATATACAGGTGCTGTGGGGAGGGGAAGGAGGTAAGGCAGGGGGGATGGAGAGGGGGAGGAGGGGATGCTCTACGAGAAGCAGCGTGGCTCAGTGGAAAGAGCCCGGGCTTGGGAGTCAGAGGTCATGGGTTCAAATCCTGGCTCCGCCACTTGTCAGCTGTGTGACTTTGGAAAAGTCACTTCACTTCTCTGGGCCTCAGTTCCCTCATCTGTAAAATGGGGATTAAGATTGTGAACCCCACGTGGGACAACCTGATCACCTTGTATCCTCCCCAGCGCTTAGAACAGTGCTTTGCACATAGTAAGCGCTTAACAAATGCCATTATTATTATTATTATTACTATGCACAGAGCATCATCCCTATCCCACATGGGGCTTCCAGTCTAAGTAGAGGGGAGAACAGGGATTTCGTTATCGATGATTGAGTCATTCAGTCGTATTTATTGAGAGCTTACTGTGTGCAGAGCACTGTACTAAGCACTTGGGAAGTCCAAGTTGGCAACATATAGAGACGGTCCCTACCCAACAGTGGGCTCACAGTCTAGAAGGGGGAGACAGAGAACAAAACGAAACATATTAACAGAATAAAATAAATAGAATAAATATATACAAGTAAAATAAACAAACAAATAAATAATCATAATGTTACAATTAATTAATTAATATTACAATTAACAATATATTATTAAAATATCATTATGGCATTTTCTAAACTAGTCTCAACTGTAAAATGGGGATTCATCATCATCATCAATCGCATTTATTGAGCGCTTACTGTGTGCAGAGCACACACAGAGCGCTTGGGAAGTACAAGTTGGCAACATATAGAGATGGGGCTCACAGTCTAGAAGCACTTAACACATTCCAGTCGTTATTATTGGCTGGTGGTGATTTCATTCATTCAATCAACCCTATTTATTGAGCGCTTACTGTGTGCAGAGCACTGTACTAAACGCTTGGAAAAGTACAACAGCAAACAGTAACATTCCCTTGCCCAAAACTAGCTATTTAAGTCTCCTGGGGTGTTGGCCTGGGGGGTGGGGGAGACAGAACTTGACTTTGCAGAAATCCTGAACCCCAGCCCCAAGGAAATGAAACAAAACCATTTATTCATTCAATCATATTTATTAAGCAATCAATCAATCGTATTTATTGAGCACTTACTCTGTGCAGAGCACTGTACTAAGCGCTTGGAAAGTACAAATTGGCAACAGGGACGGTCCCTACCCAACAACGGGCTCACAGTCTAGAAGGGGGAGACAGACAACAAAACAAGTAGAAAGGTGTCAATACCATCAGAATAAATAAAATGATAGCTATATACACATCATTAATAAAATAGAATAATAAATATGTACAGAGAAGCAGCGTGGCTCAGTGGAAAGAGCCAGGGCTTTGGAGTCAGAGGTCACGGGTTCAAACCCCTGCTCTGCCAATTGTCAGCTGTGTAGACTTCAGGCAAGTCACTTCACTTCTCTGTGCCTCAGTTACCTCATCTGTAAAATGGGCATTAAGACTGTGAGCCCCCCGGGGGGACAACCCGATCACCTTGTAACCTCCAGTGCTTTGCACATAGTAAGCGCTTAATAAATGCCATCATTATTATTACAAATATACACAAGTGCTGTGGGGAGGGGAAGGAGAGGAAAAATGGGGGGACACAGTCTGGGAACTACAAAATAATAATAATGGTTTTCATTAAAAGCGTACTATGTGCCAGGCAATTTAACAATAAAACAGATTAAACCCCAAACAGCTCTCTTTCCCACCCCGCTTCCCAGAGAAGCACTTCATTCCTTCCTGTGGAATTGGAATTCCAATTCGATTGATTGATTCATTCATTCATTCAATCGTATTTATTGAGCGCTTACTGTGTGCAGAGCACTGGATTATTCATTCATTCAATCGTATTTATTGAGTGCTTACTGTGTGCAGAGCACTGTACTAAGCGCTTAGTAAACTATGTGTGAGGAGGGAACATGACTATCAACTCTGTGATATTGTATTCTCCCAAGTGCTAGAAAAGCACACTACATGCAGTAAGCACTCAATTAACACAATGAATCCTATTTATTGAGCACTTACTGTGTGCAGAGAATTTTATTAGAGGTGGAGCAGTACAAATTCATTCAATCGTATTTCCTTTTAAGATTATACTAATAGATGGACTAAGAGCTTGGGAAGTACAAGTTGACAACATATAGAGACTGCCCCTACACAACAGCTGGCTCAATATAGGGAAGAAAATTTTTAATTGCTGAAGAACTCAATCAACCAGAGGAGAGGAGCAAATGGGATCGTGTGTAGGGTGGATTTTTTTTTCCTTTTTTTTTTGGCTTTTTCAAGGGTGAGGGGCCGTGTTTGGGGATAGAAATTCCTGCAGAGTTGTGGTGCATCCCGCCTTTATGGGGGCTCAGTGGAAAGAAGAGTCAGAGGTCATGGGTTCAAATCCCACTCTGCCAACCGTCAGCTGGGTGACTTTGGGCAAGTCACTTCACTTCTCTGGGCCTCAGTTCCCTCATCTGGAAAATGGGGATGAAGCCTGTAAGCCCCCCATGGGGCAACCTGACCCCCGGTGCTTAGAACAGCGATTTGCACATAGTAAGCACTTAATAAATGCCATTATTATTATTATTATTAAAATGGGGATGAAGACTGAGCCCCACGAGGGACAGCCTGGTTACCTTGTATGTCCCTCAGTGCTTAGAACAGTGCTTGGCACATAGTAAGCGCTTAATACTATTATTATTTTATTAAAATGAAGACTGAGCCCCACGAGGGACAGCCTGATTACCTTGTATGTCCCTCAGTGCTTAGTACAGTGCTTGGCACATGGTAAGCGCTTAATACTATTATTATTATTATTAAAATGAAGACTGAGCCCCACGAGGGACAGCCTGATTACCTTGTATGTCCTTCAGCGCTTAGAACAGTGCTTGGCACATAGTAAGCGCTTAATACTATTATTATTATTATTAAAATGAAGACTGAGCCCCACGAGGGACAGCCTGATTACCTTGTATGTCCCTCAGTGCTTAGAACAGTGCTTGGCACATAGTAAGTGCTTAATACTATTATTATTATTATTAAAATGAAGACTGAGCCCCACGAGGGACAGCCTGATTACCTTGTATGTCCCTCAGCGCTTAGAACAGTGCTTGGCACATCGTAAGCGCTTAATACTATTATGATTATTATTAAAATGAAGACTGAGCCCCATGAGGGACAGCCTGATTACCTTGTATGTCCCTCAGTGCTTAGAACAGTGCTTGGCACATAGTAAGCGCTTAATACTATTATGATTATTATTAAAATGAAGACTGAGCCCCACGAGGGACAGCCTGATTACCTTGTATGTCCCTCAGCGCTTAGAACAGTGCTTGGCACATCGTAAGCGCTTAATACTATTATGATTATTATTAAAATGAAGACTGAGCCCCATGAGGGACAGCCTGATTACCTTGTATGTCCCTCAGTGCTTAGAACAGTGCTTGGCACATAGTAAGCGCTTAATACTATTATTATTAAAATGAAGACTGAGCCCCACGAGGGACAGCCTGATTACCTTGTATGTCCCTCAGCGCTTAGAACAGTGCTTGGCACATAGTAAGCGCTTAATACTATTATTATTAAAATGGGAATGAAGACTGAGCCCCATGTGGGACAACCTGATTACCTTGTATGTCCCTCAGCGCTTAGAACAGTGCTTGGCACATAGTAAGCGCTTAATACTATTATTACTAAAATGGGGATGAAGACTGAACCCCACGAGGGACAGCCTGATTACCTTGTATGTCCCTCAGTGCTTAGAACAGTGCTTGGCACATAGTAAGTGCTTAATACTATTATTATTATTATTAAAATGAAGACTGAGCCCCACGAGGGACAGCCTGATTACCTTGTATGTCCCTCAGCGCTTAGAACAGTGCTTGGCACATGGTAAGCGCTTAATACTATTATTATTATTATTAAAATGAAGACTGAGCCCCACGAGGGACAGCCTGATTACCTTGTATGTCCCTCAGCGCTTAGAACAGTGCTTGGCACATAGTAAGTGCTTAATACTATTATTATTATTATTAAAATGAAGACTGAGCCCCACGAGGGACAGCCTGATTACCTTGTATGTCCCTCAGCGCTTAGAACAGTGCTTGGCACATGGTAAGCGCTTAATACTATTGTTATTATTATTAAAATGAAGACTGAGCCCCACGAGGGACAGCCTGATTACCTTGTATGTCCCTCAGTGCTTAGAACAGTGCTTGGCACATAGTAAGCGCTTAATACTATTATGATTATTACTAAAATGAAGACTGAGCCCCACGAGGGACAGCCTGATTACCTTGAATGTCCTTCAGCACTTAGAACAGTGCTTGGCACATAGTAAGTGCTTAATACTATTATTATTATTATTAAAATGAAGACTGAGCCCCACGAGGGACAGCCTGATTACCTTGTATGTCCCTCAGTGCTTAGAACAGTGCTTGGCACATAGTAAGCGCTTAATACTATCATTATTATCAGAGAAGCAGCGTGGCTGTGGAAAGAGTTCACATTGGGGTCAGAGATCAGGGGTTCAAATTCCGGCTCCGCCAATTGTCAGCTGGGTGACTTTGGGCAGGTCACTTCTCCGGGCCTCAGTTCCCTCATCGGGAGAATGGGGATGAAAACTGTGGTCCCCCCACCGTGGGACAACCTGATGACCTTGTAACCTCCCCAGCGCTTAGAACGGTGCTGGGCACGTAGTAAGCGCTTAACAAATGGCATCATTATTATTATTAGGCCACAGAGGGGGGCTTGGGGGGTGGAATCCCCAGGAGGTGGAGACGCTTAGAACCATGAGGACAAAGACCCTTCCCCAAAAAGTCCGGGGGAGGGGAAGGGGGACAGGGGGTGGGCTCGGGCCTGCTATGGACGGGGGCCAAACAGCTTGCTTGGATTCGGGATCGCGGGAGCCCGGCCTCCAAGGTAACCAGCACCGGTTGGCATATTAATCAATTTATTTATTTATTTATTTATTTATTTATCTATCCATCTATCTATCTATCTATTTATTTATTTATATCTATTTATTATTTATTTATTCATTATTCGTTTATTTATTTACTTATTTATTTATGTACTTATCTATGTGCTTATTTATTTATTTATGTACTTATTCATGTATTTATTTATCTATCTATCTATTTATTTATCTATTTATCTATTAACTGAGCGCCTCCTCCACTCCATCAATCGTATCTACGGAGCGCTTACCGCATTCGACCGTATTTACTGAGCGTCTACTCATTCAATCGTATTTATTGAGCAGTTACTGCATTCGACCCCCACTGTTGGGTAGGGACCGTCTCTATGTGTTGCCAACTTGTAATTCCCAAGCGCTTAGTACAGTGCTCGGCACACAGTAAGCCCTCAATAAATATGATTGATTGATTGATTCGACCGTATTTATTGAGGGCCTACTCAGGCATTCATTTAATCGCCTTGATTGAACTTGTACTTGTACTTCCCAAGCGCTTAGTACAGTGCTCTGCACACAGTAAATGCTCAATAAATACGATTGATTGATTGATTGATTCGACCGTATTTATTGAGCGCCTACTCAGGCGTTCATTCAATCGCCTTGAGTGCTTACTGCAGTCGATCGTCTTTATTGAGTGTTGAGTGGGCTCGATCGAATTTATTGAGCGCCTACTGACTCATTCATATTTATTGAGCGCTTAGTTCATTCGATCGTATTTATTGAGCGTCTACTCAATCAATCAATCATTCGTATTTATTGAGCGCTTACTGTGTGCAGAGCACTGGGCTAAGCGCTTGGGAAGTACAAGTATTCATTCAGTTGTATTTATTGAGCAGTTACTGCATTCGATCGTATTTATTGAGCGCCTACTTGCTCGTTCATTCAATCGCCTTGATTGAGCGCTTACTGCAGTCGATCGTCTTTATTCAGCATTTAGTGTGCTCGATCATATTTATTGAGCACCTACTCATTCATATTTACTGAGCGCTAAGTGCATTCGATCGTATTTATTGAGCGTCTACTCATTCACTTGTATTTATTGACCGCCTACTCACTCATTCACTCGTTCATTGTCATTCGTATTTATTGAGCACTTACTCATTCACTCATATTTACTGAGCGCTTAGTGCATTCGATCGTATTTATTGAGCGCCTACTCGTTCATTCATTCAATCGTATTTATTGACCGCCTACTCACTCATTCACTCATTCATTCAGTCAATCGTATTTATTGAGCAATTAGTGCATTCGATTGTATTTATTGAGCGCCTACTCATTCATTCAATCGTATTTATTGACCTCCTACTCACTCATTTGTATTTATTGAGTGCCTATTCATTCACTCATTCAATCGTATTTATTGACCGCCTACTCACTCATTCACTCGTTCAGTCAATCGTATTTGAGCAATTAGTGCATTCGATCATATTTATTGAGTGCCGACTCATTCAATCGTATTTATTGACCGCCTACTCACTCATTCACTCACTCATTCGGTCATTCGTATTTATTGAGCAATTAGTGCATTTGATCGTATTTGAGTGCCTACTCATTCACTCATATTTATGGAGTGCCTACTCACTCATTCACTCAGTCATTGTCAATCGTATTTATTGAGCACCTACTCATTCACTCATTCGTTCATTCAATCGTATTTATTGAGCACCCACTCATTCAGTCAACTATTTATTGAGAACCTACTCATTCACTCGTTCATTCAATCGCATTTAGTGAGCGCTTAGTGCATTCGATCGTATAGAGAAGCAGCGTGGCTCAGTGGAAAGAGCCCGGGCTTTGGAGTCAGAGGTCATGGGTTCAAATCCCGGCTCCGCCAACTGTCAGCTGTGTGACTTCGGGCAAGTCACTTCTCTGGGCCTCACTTATCTCATCTGTAAAATGGGGATTAAGACTGTGAGCCCCATGTGGGACAACCTGATCACCTTGTATCCCCCCAGCGCTTAGAACAGTGCTTTGTACGTAGTAAGCGCTTAACAAATACCATCACTATTATTATTTATTGAGCGCCTACTCATTCACTCGTTCATTCAATCGCATTTATTGAGCGCCTAGTGCATTCAGTCGTATTTATTGAGGGCCTGTTCGTTCGATCGCATTTATTGAGCACTTACTCCCCCTCTCCATCCCCCCATCTTACCTCCTTCCCCTCCCCACAGTACCTGTACCTATATGTATATATGTTTGTACGGATTTATTACTCTATTTATTTTTTTTTATTTGTACATGTTTATTCTATTTATTTTATTAATGTTTTGTTTTGTTCTCCGTCTCCCCCTTTTAGACTGTGAGCCCACTGGTGGGTTGGGACTGTCTCTCTATGTTGCCAACTTGGACATCCCAAGCGCTTAGTACAGTGCTCTGCACACAGTAAGCGCTCAATAAATACGATTGATTGATTGATTACTGGGTGCGGAGTACTGTGCTAAGCGCTGAGCACTGTACTAAGCGCTGGTCACGTGGCCCCGCGCTAAGAAGGGGGGAGGAAGTTCCCTCCGGGGTCCGCACTCCTGCCGCAGTTCGCCCGCCCGGTCACGTGCTCTGCGGGACTCCGCGGGGGGGGGGCAGTGCGCCTGCGTGGGAGGGCCACGTGCCCCGCGGGACTCCGAGGTGGGAGGGAGGAGGGGCCGTGCGCCTGCGCGGGAGGGTTAGCTGCCCTGCGGGACTCCGAGGTGGGGGGGGGGGAGGAGGGGCCGTGCGCCTGCGCGGGAGGGTCACGTGCCCCGCGGGACTCCGAGGTGGGGGAGAGGAGGGGCCGTGCGCCTGCGCAGGAGGGTCACGTGCCCCGCCGGACTCCGAGGTGGGGGAGAGGAAGGGCCGTGCGCCTGCGCGGAAGCGTCACCTGCCCTGCGGGACTCCGCGGTGGGGGGGGAGGAGGGGCCGTGCGCCTGCGCGGGAGGGTCACATGTCCCGAGGCCTTCCCAATCAATCGTGTTTATTGAGCGCTTATTACGTGCGGAGCACTGTATTAAGCGCTTGGGAAGATCAAGTTGGCAACATCTAGAGACAGTCCCTACCCAACAGTGGGCTCACAGTCTAAATGAGCCCCTCCCCCCGCCTTACCTCCTTCCCCCCCCCCACAGCCCTTGTATACATGTATATATGTTTGTACGTATTTATTACTCTACTTATTTTATTTTGTTAAGATGTTTTGTTGTCCGTCTCCCCCTTCTAGACTGTGAGCCCGCCGTTGGGTAGGGACCATCTCGACCTGTTGCCGACTTGTACTTCCCAAGCGCTTAGTAATAATAATAATAATAATGGCATTTATTAAGCACTTACTATGTGCAAAGCACGTTCTAAGCACAGGGGAGGTTACAAGGTGATCAGGTCCCACGTGGGGCTCCCAATCCTCGTCCCCATTTTACAGATGAGGGAACTGAGGCACAGAGAAGTTAAGTGACTTGCCCAAAGTCACACAGCTGACAATTGGCAGAGAACTGGGGTTTGAACCCATGACCTCCGACTCCAAAGCCCGGGCTCTTTCCACTGAGCCACGCACCCAATGAGCGCTCAATAAATACGATTGAATGAATGAATATATATGTTTGTATATATTTATTACTCTATTTTACTTGTACATATCTATTCTATTTATTTTATTTTGTTAGTATATTTGGTTTTGTTCTCTGTCTCCCCCTTTTAGACTGTGAGCCCACTGTTGGGTAGGGACTGTCTATGTTGCCAACTTGGACTTCCCAAGCGCTTAGTACAGCGCTCTGCACCCAGTAAGCGCTCAATAAATACGATTGATTGATTGATCGTACTTCCCAAGCGCTTAGTACGGCGCTCTGCACCCAATAAGCGCTCAATAAATGCGATTGAATGAATGACTTCGCGGTGGGGCGAGAGGAGGGGCCGCGCGCCTGCGCGGGAGGGTCACGTGCTCTGCGGCAGGGCCGGCTGACGCGGGGAGCGGGAGGGGGGCGACGGCGCATGCGCGAGCGGGAGGGCGGGGCGGGGGGCCGCCCCTTAAAGGGGCCACGGCATGTGGTGTATGGCAGCGAGGGCGGTGAGGGCCGTGGCCCTTTTAAGGGCCCCCTCGGACACGTGGGGGAGGTGGCTTAGGAGGCCCGGATGGGGCCCGGCGGCCGGGGCCCGGCCTAGCCCTCCTCTGGTAGGTTGGGAGCCTGGTGGGGTTACAGGGAAATTGGAATTATTAACCATAATAATAATAGTAATAATAATAGTAATAATAATCATAGTAATAATGCTTCCTAAGCGCTTACTATGTGCCAAGCACTGTTCTAAGCGCCGGGGTAGATACAAGGTAATCAGGTTGTCCCACGTGGGGCTCACAATCTTCATCCCCATTTTATTAATGATAATAATGATGGCATTTTTTAAGCTGTTATTATGTGCCAAGCACTGTTCTAAGCGGTGGGGTATTACCAGATAATGTGGTTGTCCCACGTGGGGCTTACAATCTTCACCCCCATTTTATCAACAACAATAATAATAGTGGTAATGATGATGTTTGTTAAGTTCTTATTATTTGTCAAGCGGTGGAGTAGATACAAGGTAATCAGGTTGTCCCACGTGGGACTCACAATTTTCATCCCCGTGTAATTAATAATGATGGTATTTGTTAAGCTCTTATTATGTGCCAAGCACTGTTCTAAGCGGTGGGGTAGAGACAGGGTAATCAGGTTGTCCCACGTGGGACTCACTTCATCCCCATTTTGTTAATAATGATGGTATTAAGCTCTTATTATGTGCCAAGCACTGTTCTAAGCGGTGGGGTAGAGACAGGGTAATCAGGTTGTCCCACGTGAGACGCACTTCATCCCCATTTTATTAATAATGATGGTATTAAGCTCTTATTGTGTGCCAAGCACTGTTCTAAGCGGTGGGGTATTACAGGGTAATCAGGTTGTCCCACGTGGGGCTCACAATCTTCATCCCCATTTTATTAATGATAATAATGATGGTATTTTTTAAGCTGTTATTATGTGCCAATCACTGTTCTAAGCAGTGGGGTATTACAAGGTAATCAGGTTGTCCCACGTGGGGTTTACAATCTTCATCCCCATGTAATTAATAATGATGGTATTTGTTAAGCTCTTATTATGTGCCAAGCACTGTTCTAAGCGGTGGGGTAGAGACAAGGTAATCAGGTTGTCCCACGTGGGACTCACTTTATTCCCATTTTATTAATAATGATGGTCTTAAGCTCTTATTATGTGCCAAGCACTGTTCTAAGCGATGGGGTAGAGACAGGGTAATCAGGTTGTCCCACGTGGGACTCACTTTATTCCCATTTTATTAATAATGATGGTCTTAAGCTCTTATTATGTGCCAAGCACTGTTCTAAGCGGTGGGGTAGAGACAAGGTAATCAGGTTGTCCCAAGTGGGACTCACTTCATCCCCATTTTGTTAATAATGATGGTATTAAGCTCTTATTATGTGCCAAGTACTGTTCTAAGCGGTGGGGTGGATACAAGGTAATCAGGTTGTCCTACGTGGGACTCACTTCATCCCCATTTTATTAGTAATGATGGTGTTAAGCTCTTATTATGTGCCAAGCACTGTTCTAAGCGGTGGGGTATTACAAGGTAATCAGGTTGTCCCACGTGGGGCTTACAATCTTCATCCCCATTTTATTAACAATAATAATAGTAGTAATGGTGGTATTTGTTAAGCTCTTATTATTTGCCAAGCACTGTTCTAAGCGGTGGAGTAGATACAAGGTAATCAGGTTGGCCCACGTGGGACTCACAATCTTCATCCCCGTGTAATTAATAATGATGGTATTTGTTAAGCTCTTCTTGTGTGCCAAACACTGTTCTAAGCGGTGGGGTAGAGACAAGGTAATCAGGTTGTCCCACGTGGGACTCACTTTATCCCCATTTTATTAATAATGATTGTATTAAGCTCTTATGTGCCAAGCACTGTTCTAAGCGGTGGGGTATTACGACGTAGTCAGGTTGTCCCAGGTGGGGCTTACAATCTTCACCCCCTTTTTATTAATAATAATAGTAGTAATGATGGTATTTGTTAAGCTCTTATTATGTGCCGAGCACTGTTCTAAGCAGTGGGGTAGAGACAAGGTAATCAGGTTATCCCACGTGGGACTCACTTTATCCCCATTTTATTAATAATGATGGTATTAAGCTCTTATTATGTGCCAAGCACTGTTCTAAGCGGTGGGGTGGATACAAGGTAATCAGGTCCCACGTGGGACTCTCAATCTTCATCCCCATTTTATTAATAATAACAATACTAGTAGTATTGATGGTATTTGCTAAGTTCTTATGTGCCAAGCACTGTTCTAAGCGGTGGGGTAGAGACAAGGTAATCAGGTTGTCCCACGTGGGACTCACAATCTTCATCCCCATGTAATTAATAATGACGGTATTTGTTAAGCCCTTATTAAGTGCCAAGCACTGTTCTAAGCGGTGGGGTAGAGACAAGGTAATCAGGTTGTCCCACATGGGATTCACTTTATCCCCATTTTATTAATAATGGTGGTATTAAGCTCTTATTTTGTGCCAAGCACTGTTCTAAGCGGTGGGGTATTACAAGGTAATCAGGTTGTCCCACGTGGGGCTTACAATCTTCATCCCCGTTTTATTAACAATAATAATAGTAGTAATGGTGGTATTTGTTAAGCTCTTATTATTTGCCAAGCACTGTTCTAAGCGGTGGGGTAGAGACAAGGTAATCAGGTTGTCCCACGTGGGACTCACTTCACCCCCATTTTATTAATAATGAGGGTATTAAGCTCTTATTATGTGCCAAGCACTGTTCTAAGCACCGGGGTAGATACAAGGTAATCAGGTTGTCCCACGTGGGGCTCACAATTTTCATCCCCATTTTATTAATAATAATAATAATAGTAATAATGATGGTATTTGTTAAGCTCTTATTATTTGCCAAGCACTGTTCTAAGAGGTGAGGTGGATACAGGATAATCAGGTTGACCCACGTGGGGCTCACAATCTTCATCCCCATTTTATTAATAATGAGGGTATTAAGCTCTTATTATGTGCCAAGCACTGTTCTAAGCGCTGGGGTATTACAAGGTAATCAGGTTGTCCCACGTGGGGCTTACAATCTTCATCCCCATTTTATTAATAATAATAGTAATAGTAGTAATGATGGTATTTGTTAAACTCTTATTTGCCAAGCACTGTTCTAAGCGGTGGGGTGGATACAAAGTAATCAGGTTGACCCACGTGGGACTCACAATCTTCATCCCCATATAATTAATAATGATAGTATTTGTTAAGTGCTTATTATGTGCCAAGCACTGTTCTAAGCAGTGGGCTAGAGACAAGGTAATCAGGTTGTCCCACGTGGGACCCACTTCATCCCCATTTTATTAATAATGATGGTATTAAGCTCTTATTATGTGCCAAGCACTGTTCTAAGCGGTGGGGTATTACAAGGTAATCAGGTTGTCCCACGTGGGGCTTACAATCTTCATCCCCATTTTATTAATAATAATAGTAATAGTAGTAATGATGGTATTTGTTAAGCTCTTATTTGCCAAGGACTGTTCTAAGCGGTGGAGTAGATACAAGGTAATCAGGTTGTCCCACGTGGGACTCACAATCTTCATCCCCATATAATTAATAATGATGGTATTTGTTAAGCTCTTATTATGTGCCAAGCACTGTTCTAAGCGGTGGGGTAGAGACAAGGTAATCAGGTTGTCCCACGTGGGACTCACTTCATCCCCATTTTATTAATAATGATGGTATTAAGCTCTTATTATGTGCCAAGCACTGTTCTAAGCGCCGGGGTAGATACAAGGTAATCACGTTGTCCCACGTGGGGCTCACAATCTTCATCCCCATTTTATTAATAATAATAATAGTAATAATGATGATGGTATTTGTTAAGCTCTTATTATTTGCCAAGCACTGTTCTAAGCGCCGGGGTAGATACAAGGTAATCAGGTTGTCCCACGTGGGGCTCACAATCTTTATCCCCATTTTATTAATAATAATAATAGTAATAGTGATGGTATTTGTTAAGCTCTTATTATTTGCCAAGCACTGTTCTAAGCGGTGGGGTGGATACAAGGTAATCAGGTTGACCCACGTGGGGCTCACAACCTTCATCTCCATTTTATTAATAATAATAATAGTAGTAATGATGGTATTTGTTAAGCTCTTATTTGCCAAGCACTGTTCTTGTTCTAAGCGGTGGAATAGATACAAGGTAATCGGGTTGTCCCACGTGGGGCTCAGTCTTCATCCCCATTTTAATAATTATAGTATTAAGCGTTTACTATGTGCCAAGCACTGTTCTAAGCACTGAGGGACATACAAGGTAATCAGGCTGTCCCTCATGGGGCTCAGTCTTCAGACCCATTTTATTAATAAAAATAGTGATTATAATGATGGTATTTGTTAAGCACTTATGATGTGCTAAGCAGTGGGGTAGACACAAGGTAATAATGATAATAATGATGGTATTTGTTAAGCGCTTATTATGTGCCAAGCGCTGTTCTAAGCGCTGGGGGACGTTCAAGGTAATCAGGCTGTCCCTCGTGGGGCTTACAGTCTTTACCCCAATTTTATTAATAATAATAGTAATAATAATGATGGTGATGGTATTAAGTGCTTACTGTGTGCCAAGCACTGTTCTAAGCGCTGGAAGAGATACAAGCTAATCAGGTTGGCACCCCAGGGGCTCACAGTCTTCATCCCCATCTTATTAATAATAACGATAATGATGATGGTATTTGTTAGGCGCTTACTATGTGCAAAGCTCTTCTAAGTGCTGGGGAGGTTACAAGGTAATAATGATGATGGTATTTTTTAAGCATTTACTATGTGCCAAGCACTGTTCTAAGCGCTGGGGGACATTCAAGGTAATCGGGCTGTCCCTCGTGCGGCTCACAGTCTTCATCCCCTTTTTATTATTATTGTTATTATTAATGATAATAGTATTTGTTAAGTGCTAAGTGCCAAGCACTGTTCTAAGTGCTGGAGGGGGATACAAGATGATCAGGCTGTCCCTCGTGGGGCTCATAGTCTTCATCCCCTTTTTATTATTAATAATAATAATAATAATAGTATTTAAGCACTTACTGTGCAAAGCACTGTTCTAAGCACTGGGGAGGTTACAAGGTGATAAGGTTGTCCCATGGGGGGCTCACCATCTTCATCCCCATTTTACAGATGCGGGACCTGAGGGCCAGGGATGTGAAGTGACTTGCCCAAAGTCACACAGCTGACAAGTGGTGGAGCCGGGATTAGAACCCATGACACTTGCTAGGCGCTGTACTAAGCATTGGGGTGATTACAGGCAAATCGGGTTAGACACAGTCCCTGTCCCACGTGGGGCTCGCAGTCTCAATCCCCCATTTTCCAGATGAGGAACCTGAGGCCCAGGGAAGTGAAGTGACTTGCCCAAAGTCACACAGCTGACAAGTGGTGGAGCCGGGATTAGAACCCATGACACTTACTAGGTGGTGTACTAAGCATTGGGGTGATTACAAGCAAATCGGGCTACACAGTCCCTGTCCCGCACGGGGCTCTCAGTCTCAATCCCCCATTTTCCAGATGAGGGACCTGAGGCCCAGAGAAGTGAAGTGACCTGCCCAAAGTCACACAGCTGACAAGTGGTGGAGCCGGGATTAGAACCCATGACACTTACTAGGTGCTAGGTGCTGTACTAAGCATTGGGGTGATTACAAGCAAATTGGGTTAGACACAGTCCCTGTAGCACGTGGGGCTCTCAGTCTCAATCCTCCATTTTCCAGATGAGGGACCTGAGGCCCAGAGAAGTGAAGTGACTTGTCCAAAGTCACACAGCAGACGGGGGGGCAGAGACGTGATTAAAACCCCCAGGCCCGTGCTCTACTCACTCCATCATATTAATGTCAATGTCACCCTTTCCACTCTAAGCTCGTTGTGGACAGGGAATGTGTCTGCCAACTCTTCCCCCTCGTCCCCCTCTCCATCCCCCCCATCTTACCTCCTTCCCTTCCCCACAGCACCTGTATATATGTATATATGTTTGTACAGATTTATTACTCTATTTATTTATTTTACTTGTACATATCTATTCTATTTATTTTGTTAGTATGTTTGGTTTTGTTCTCTGTCTCCCCCTTTTAGACTGTGAGCCCACTGTTGGGTAGGGACTGTCTCTATATGTTGCCAATTTGTACTTCCCAAGTGCTTAGTCCAGTGCTCTGCACACAGTAAGCGCTCAATAAATACGATTGATGATGATGATGTTACGTTGGATTCTCCCAAGTGCGTCGTACGGTGCTCTGCGTCCAGTGAGTGCTCAATAAGTACAATTGATTCTAGGTACTAGCCAGGAACACACCTGTACTAGCCACAGGTTTGACTCTCAGGGTCTCAGTGGCCTTCCCGGTGACCGGGCCAGGGAAACAGTAGTGCCAGATCATCATCATCATCATCAATCGTATTTATTAAGCGCTTACTATGTGCAGAGCACTGTACTAAGCGCTTGGGAAGTACAAATTGGCAACATATAGAGACAGTCCCTACCCAACAGTGGGCTCACCGGTTGCCGCCTCCCCACCGATCTGCACCTCTCACTTCCAGGGCTCCCCCTTTTTGCCTCCAGGACCATTCAGCCCCGGCGGCGACGGTGAATAACCAGCGAGGCTTAGGGACAAGATCCCGGGGTTGGGAGTCGCAGGTCATGGGTTCGAATCCTGGCTCCGCCAACTGTCAGCTGGGTGACTTTGGGCAAGTCACTTCACTTCTCTGGGCCTCAGTTTCCTCATCGGGAAAATGGGGATGAAGACTGGGAGCCTCCCATGGGACAACCTCATCACCTTGTAACCTCCCCAGCGCTTAGAACAGTGTTGTTTCTAGACTGTGAACCCACTGTTGGGTAGGGACTCTCTATATGTTGCCACCTCGTACTTCCCAAGCGCTTAGTACAGTGCTCTGCACACAGTAAGCACGCAATAAATACGATTGATTGATTGATTGATTCAGTCCCTGTCCCTCCCCGACAGAGCCTAAGCTCCCTGTAAGCAGGGGATGTCAGGAACTTGTGCTTGTACTTCCCAAGCGCTTAGTACAGTGCTCTGCACACAGTAAACGCTCAATAAATACGATTGATTGATTCAGTCCTCGTCCATCCCCCGACAGCCTAAGCTCCCCGTAAGCAGGGGATGTCGGGCACTTGTGCTTGTACTTCCCAAGCGCTTAGTACAGTGCTCTGCACACAGTAAGCGCTCAATAAATACGATTGATTGATTGATTGATTCAGTCCCCGTCCATCCCCCGACAGCCTAAGCTCCCCATAAGCAGGGGACGTCAGGCACTTGTGCTTGTACTTCCCAAGCGCTTAGTACAGTGCTGTGCACACAGCGCTCAATAAATATGATTGATTGATTGATTGATTCAGTCCCTGTCCATCCCCCGACAGCCTAAGCTCCCCGTAAGCAGGGGATGTCAGGCACTTGTACTTGTACTTCCCAAGCGCTTAGTACAGTGCTCTGCACACAGTAAGCGCTCAATAAATACGATTGATTGATTGATTGTGCGGTGCACCCCAAACCCCCGGTAGTGTGAGGGACCCAGCGGGTTCCTGACAAATGCTTGTGCGAAGCGGCGAAGGGCAGCAGAAGCAGCGTGGCTCAGTGGCAGAGAGCCCGGGCTTTGGAGTCAGAGGTCATGGGTTCAAATCCTGGCTCCTCCACTTGTCAGCTGTGTGTCCTTGGGCAAGTCACTTCGCTTCTCTGGGCCTCAGTTCCCTCATATGGAAAATGGGGATGAAGACTGCGAGCCCCCCGTGGGATAACCTGGTCACCTTGTAACCTCCCCAGCGCTTAGAACAGTGCTTTGCACATAGTAGGCGCTTAATAAATGCCATTATTATTATTATTATCGGATGGGTGACGTTCTCTCCTTCCGGCAGCTGTGCCAACTGGGCAGACGGAGGTAGAGGAGCTGCCGCCTCGAAGGACGCAGGACGACGAAGGGCCTTCCCCTTCTGCGAACCGGCCCCGGATTTGACCCCCCGCCAAGGTGAGGCTGTGGGGGTTTGTGCCCCCACCCCCCCTTTCGTGCGGGACCCCCACCCCAAAACTGGGGGCTCTCACGTGGGTGGGTCACTACTAAGCCATGGGAAAGCGTAGTCTTGACCTCTAGATTGTGAGCTCGTTGTGGACGGGGAACGTGTCTGCCAATTGTGTTGGAGTGGCTCCTCCCCAATCAATCAATCATCAATCGTATTTATTGAGCGCTTACTGTGTGCAGAGCACTGTACTAAGCACTTAGTACAGTGCTCTGCACACAGTAAGCGCTCAATAAACTAAGCACTTAGTACAGTGCGCTGCACACAGTAAGCGCTCAGTAAATACTCTGGATTGATGGATTGACCCACAGAGGCTGCCCGCCTCTATATGTTGCCACCGTGTACTTCCCAAGCGCTTAGTACAGTGCTCTGCACACAGTAAGCGCTCAATAAATACGATTGAATGACCGGAAGCCACTATGGGATGGGTGTCCTGAGGAGCAGCGTGCCTCGTGGAGAGAGCCCAGGCTCGGCCCAAATCCCGGCTCCACCGTTTTTCTGCTCTGTGACCTTCCGCTTCACGTCTCTGGGCCTCAGCTCCCTCATCGTTATCATTTATTTCATTAAATCATATTATTGAGCGCTTACTGTGTGCAGAGCACTGTACTGAGCGCTTGGGGAGTACAAGTTGGCAACATATAGAGACAGTCCCTACCCAACAGCAGGCTCACAGTCTAGAAGGGGGAGACGGACAACAACTCAAAACATGTGGGCAGGTGTCAAGTCATCAGAATAAATAGAAATAAAGCTGGATGCGCATCATTAACAAAATTTCTCCAGACTGAACCGCTTTCACCCTTTTGTAGGCTGCTTACAGGAGAACAGTGTGCTAGTATCTAAGAAAAAGGAAAGTTAATTTTATAAATCAAATTGCAGTGAATGGTAGTATTGTCAATAATAATAATACGAGGGCATTTATTAAGCGCTTACTATGTGCAGAGCACTGTACTGAGCGCTTGGGGAGTACAAGTCGGCAACATAGACGGTCCCTACCCAACAGCGGGCTCACAGTCTAGAAGGGGGAGACGGACAACACCACAAAACAGGTGGGCAGGTGTCGAGTCATCAGAATAAATAGAAATAAAGCCGGGTGCGCATCATTAACAAAATTTCTCCAGACTGAACCGCTTTGGCCCTTTTGTAGGCCGCTTACAGGAGAACAGTGTGCTAGTATCTAAGAAAAAGGAAAGTTAATTTTATAAATCAAATTGCAGTGAATGGTAGTATTGTCAATAATAATAATACGATGGCATTTATTAAGCGCTTACTATGTGCAGAGCACTGCTCTAAGCGCTGGGTAAACTCTCCCTCTGCCCCCAAGGAGCTTCCAGTCCTGCTCGATTCAATTCAGCCGAATTTATTGAGCGCTTCTTAATAATAATGATGGCATTTATTAAGTGCTTACTATGTGCAAAGCACTGTTCTAAGCGCTGGGGGGTTACAAGGTGAGCAGGTTGTCCCATGGGGGGCTCACAGTCTCCATCCCCATTTTCCAGATGAGGGAACTGAGGCCCGGAGAAGTGAAGTGACTTGCCCACAGTCACACAGCTGACAGTTGGCGGAGCCGGGATTGGAACCCATGACCTCCGACTCCAAAGCCCGGGCTCTTTCCACTGAGCCACGCTGCTGCTTATGTGCAAAGCACTGTACTAAGCGTTTAAGCTCGTTGCTCGTTTGCCAGACTGAGCCCCCTCCTTCCTCTCCCCCTCCACATCCCCCCGCCTTACCTCCTTCCCCTCCCCACAGCACCTATATATATGGATAGATGTTTGTACATATCTATTACTTTATTTTACTTGTACATCATCATCATCATCAATCGTATTTATTGAGCTCTTACTGTGTGCACAGCACTGTACTAAGCGCTTGGGAAGTACAAATTGGCAACATATAGAGACAGTCCCTACCCAACAGTGGGCTCACAGTCTAAAAGGGGGAGACAGAGAACAAAACCAAACATAGTAACAGAATAAAATAAATAGAATAGATATGTACAAGTAAAATAAATAAATAAATAGTACATATTCTATTTATTTTATTTTGTGAATATCTTTTGTTGTCCGTCTCCCCCCTTTTAGACTGTGAGCCCGCTGTTGGGTAGGGACCGTCTCTAGATGTTGGCGACTTGGGCTTCCCAAGCGCTTAGTTCAGTGCTGTGCACAAAGTAAGCGCTCCATAAATACGATTGATGATGATGATGATGATGACCGTCTCTCTCTGGTGGCAACTTGGACTTCCCAAGCGCTCAGTCCAGTGCTGTGCACAAAGTAAGCGCTCAATAAATAATAATAATAATAATAATGTTGGCATTTGTGAAGCGCTTTCTACGTGCAAAGCACTGTTCTAAGCGCTTGGGGGGATACAAAATGATCAGGTTGGCCCACGTGGGGCTCACAGTCTTAATCCCCATTTTACAGATGAGGGAACTGAGGCTCAGAGAAGTGAAGTGACTGGCCCAAGGTCACACAGCAGACCTGTGGCGGAGCCGGGATTCGAACCCCTGACCCCTGACTCCAAAGCCCGGGCTCTTTCCACTGAGCCACGCTGCTTCTCTAAATACGATTGATCATCATCATCATCATCAATCGTATTTATTGAGCGCTTACTATGTGCAGAGCACTGTACTAAGCGCTTGGGAAGTACAAATTGGCAACATCTAGAGACAGTCCCTACCCACCAGTGGGCTCACAGTCTAAAAGGGGGAGACAGAGAACAAAACCAAACATACTAACAAAATAAAATAAATAGAATAGATATGTACAAGTAAAATAAATAGAGTAATAAATATGTGCAAACATATATACAGGTGCTGTGGGGAAGGGAAGGAGGTAAGATGGGGGGGGATGGAGAGGGGGACGAGGGGGAGAGGAAGGAAGGGGCTCAGTCTGGGAAGGCCTCCTGGAGGATCATCATCATCATCAATCGTATTTATTGAGCGCTTACTATGTGCAGAGCACTGTACTAAGCGCTTGGGAAGTCCAAATTGGCAACATATAGAGACAGTCCCTACCCACCAGTGGGCTCCCGGTCTAAAAGGGGGAGACAGAGAACAAAACCAAACATACTAACAAAATAAAATAAATAGAATAGATATGTACAAATAAAATAAATAAATAGAGTAATAAATATGTACAAACATATATACAGGTGCTGTGGGGAAGGGAAGGAGGTAAGATGGGGGGGATGGAGGGGGGGGACGAGGGGGAGAGGAAGGAAGGGGCTCAGTCTGGGAAGGCCTCCTGGAGGATCATCATCAATCGTATTTATTGAGCGCTTACTATGTGCAGAGCACTGTACTAAGCGCTTGGGAAGTCCAAATTGGCAACGCATAGAGACAGTCCCTACCCAACAGCGGGCTCACCGTCTAATCATCCGGAGGATGATGATGACCGTCTCTCTAGGGTGGCAACTTGGGCTTCCCAAGCGCTCAGTCCAGTGCTGCGCACACAGGAGGCGCTCAGTAAATACGAGTGAGTGAATGAGTGTGCCCACTGTGGAGGCCGTAGCAGCGGGCCCACCCCGTTGGCCGGGTGGGGTTAAGCCCCCCGCCGCCCGCCGACCCGCCGCTTGCCGTCCCCTCGCAGCGATGCACCATGCCCATAGTGGACAAGCTGAGGGAAGCCCTGAAGCCCGGCCGGAAGGACTCGGCCGACGCCGCCGAGCTGGGCAGGCTCCTGGCCTCTTCCGCCAAGAAGGTGCTGCTCCAGAGGATCGAGTTCGAGCCGGCCAGTAAGGGCTTCTCCTATCAGCTGGAGGCGCTCAAAAGCAAGTACGTGCTGCTGAACCCCAAGGCCGGGAGCGTCGACCGCCGCAGGAGCTGGGAGGATGCCCCCGTCCGACGACAGGGTAGGTCCGAGGGCCGACCGGGGTCCTCCGCCCCATCGAGGACTCGTTCAGCCGTATGGAGCGCTTGCTGAGTGCGGAGCGCTGTACTAAACGCTCGGGAGAGGACGCTAGGACAGTAATCAGGTGCCCCGCCCTCGCCAAGCTCACAGTCCAGAGGGGTGGCGGCAGGCACAAAGGGCGAGACTTGGGGCAGCTCTGCCATGGCTGCTTCTCCTCTTCCCAAGCGCTTAGTACGGAGCTTTGCTTCGGTGAGGGGCCGTCTTGTATATAATAATAACGGCATTTATTAAGCGCTTACTATGTGCAAAGCACTGTTCTAAGCGCTGGGGAGGCTACAAGGTGATCAGGTGGGCCCCCGGGGCGCTCCCAGTCTCCGTCCCCATTTTGCAGGTGAGGTCACTGAGGCCCAGAGAATAATAATAATAATGATCATCGTCATCATCAATCGTATTTATTGAGCGCTTACTGTGTGCAGAGCACTGGACTAAGCGCTTGGGAAGTCCAAGTTGGCAACATGTAGAGACAG